>NC_140493.1:103491019-103623519 GCF_964271855.1 Acomys minous
TGGCTTCTCTCTCAGCCTCTGAATTGCTCAGTTGGCTCCAGCAATGTTTTCTAACCTCCTGGCTCATTCTGTCTTCACCTGAGTTCTCTCTCTGCAACCCCTCTCTCTCTCTGTGTGACTATAGTGGTAAAATTGCCTTCTCTCTACATTGCTTCAGTTTCCTCTCTCTTTTGATGAAAATTGGGCATATTCTATTCTGTCAAATCTATCTCCGATTCATCCCTTTTTTTGCCACTCAATTAGACATCATTTTTCTTCTACAAACTAACTTTACCTTCATTGTTTGGGATGTAAGGTATGTACCACCACCCCTGGACCTAAGCTTTTCTTTACCTGAAATTTGCTCTACACCAGGCTGTCCTTGAACTCAGATCTACTTGCCTCTGGCTCCTGAATTGAAGGCACGTTTGTATTACAACTGGATCACACAAACTAGAAGGTCTTTGGATGTGATCTCTTGCTAGAGCAGCCATTTTCTGAATTAAAATTCTTCCTCAAAGTGGTGTTTCTTCCATCCATCCTGTCTTTGTTTGGAATATTTTTGGCTATTTCCTGGGTTGTTTGCATTTACATCTGGAATTTAAGATCAAGTGTTCATTCCTGGGAAGAATTGCATTGGAAGTTCTGATAGTATTGCATTGAATTTGTAAATTTCTTCTGATACAATGACCATTTTCACAGCATTCATCCTGCCAATGCATGAGCGTAGGGGCTCTTTCTATCTTCTGGTATTTTCTCCAGGTTCCTTTTTTAGCATTTTAAAGCTGTCACTGTCAAAAAATTTTTCACTTCCTTAATTATATTTAGGATTCAATATACAATACATTGAATGTATTATATATTGAATTATTGAATCCTGGATAAATATAATATATTATAAATATCAAAGTAAATATATTATTGAAATATATATATATATATATATATATATATATATATATATGTATGTATGTATTGAGGCAGGCATACTGAAGGAGAGCAGATATGGCAGGCTAAACCTAGAACTCTTTACATGACTGACCAGAGCATACCTTTTGCTCTATTTCTCCACAGACTGGGCATGCTTTGTACAGTGTGCAGAATCATTGCCAATATTTCTTAGTGAACCCCTTGGCCAGAAGCAGTATGTGGCTGCCTTGTCCCCATGGTAGGTTAGTCTGAACAAGTGTTGAAAGCTCTCATAATAGGGACTCAATTTCCATCAAGAAGTTTGCATCATAAAATATGGACCACATCATAGTTCAAGGGAAGGAACTTCTTTTATATTCAAAAGGATACTTTAGAATGTCCAATATTTTAATTATATTAAATATTTAAATAACAATTCAGTTTATGTTATTTTACTAATAACAAAGTATATTTATTTTAAATATTAAAAAATAGTATAACTGTAAGACCTAGATAGTGCTAAGAATCAAGAAAATGTTGTGATAACCTGATTACTTCATCTAATCAGGGAAATTTTTCCAGTATTAATTATAAAGTGCAATTGGAAGAAATTAAAGTATAAATTGTCAAGGTGAAACAGTAATCAAGGGAATAGATTACAAGAGTAAACTTTTCTGAAACATTTTCTTTAAAGTTATTAAAAATAAACTCAAATTAATATATACCATTCATTTGCATGCACAGAAAACAATGTCTTGAATTCTCCATTAATATCACCACAGAACTAGTTCTAATAAAAGCTCATTTTTTGGTAAAATATCAGTTTCTATTGTTATTTTTAGATGTTTTACATTTCTGTATTGTAGTTATGGGACTCTTTAATGTTTTTACTTTCACGATGATATTTTAAAATTGTTACTTCTTTTATTTTCTTCTTCTGCTCTTTTGTTGTCTATATCTCATTCTAACCTGTATTTACATGCGTGGCTTTCAGAGACAGCCAAAGTGTACAGCAAAGGAAAATATCATAACTTCATGATGAAATTCTTTTCCACATTCATATTCCCCACTCTGTAAAAAGTATATTAATGGAGACTTCTAATTCTGTTCTTCAGAATGAACTAGTGTGTGGTTACTGAGTTTCTGAGCTACTACTATATATTCAAGTCTGACACTGTTCGTTTAACATTCTGAAGGACACCTTTTAATTCAGTAAGTCAGTGAATATTGTGCAAAGCAGTTGACCACTTCATTTGCCATCTCCGTGGGGTACACCAAAAAAATTTTTGAGCCAGAATGAAAGAAAATACACACGCTATTCATTTCCAGATTCTCGGTTGGATTTTTACCTTCACTTATTGGGTCAATTAATTTTTGAAACAGCAAAAGTTATCCTCCTCCATATACATATATATATATATTTTTTTAAAAATTTATTTATTCATTTAAATTTTATTTAATGTACATGGGTGTTTTACCTGCATGTAGTATGTATTCCATGCATATGACTGGTACGCACAGAGGCAAGGAAATGGGATCACAACCCTGGAGTACAAGGTGGTGAGTCATCGTGTGGGTGCTAGAATTGAATTTGAGTTCTCTGGAAGACTAGTCAGGGTTCTTAAGTAATGCACCATCTGTCCAGCATCATTTCAGCATGTGTATATATTTTTTTATCTTTCAAAACAACTCATGTATTTCTCTGAAATAAACAAATGTTGACTGAGCTTCTGCCTCTGAGGGCAATGCTCTACACATTTCCCTACCCACGCCATTCACCATATATGCGCTCTGCTTTATTATACTGTCCTGCCAATGCAGCACCAGTCTACTTGGCACACGGTGAGTAGGCGGCATCAGGAACATCAGACGCGTCGATAAGCACGTACTGAAAGCTGGGCTGCGCCAGATGGGCTTGTACTCTGATGCGGGTGTGTATAGTAGGAAGGAGCAAGGGCTATGATTAGACGTAGGTTGAGCATTCTCAAGCTGCAGTTTCTGGGCATCTGGAGTGAATGGTGTCACATTACTAAGCCTCAGTCTTCCAACATATTAATTGGAACTCTAAAGTTCTATGGAGGGGGTACTTGTTGTTGATTAAATGACATTATGTACAAAAAGGAATATAAACACGTGCCCATGAACGAGGAGTAGCTATCAGGAGCATCTGCTTTTGGATTACCCAAATCCATTGCTTTCTTCCAAATCATAGCATCTTAAAATCTGCCCATGTGGATGAAAGAAAATTCAACAACAGAAAAAATACTAAATATATGATATCTCACATCCATGTTCAAAACTGGCATTAATACTACCAAGCACCTTTCTGTACAATGTCCTTGTCCTTGCATCATACTATACTAAGTACAAATCATCAAGAAAAAAATTAAATATAATAATCAAAAATATAACATAGATACGAACAAGCAGAGAAACTAGAGATTTATTTTCTCAATTACAGACTTCTGTGCAGCCAACTTAGCTGCCTTCCTTAAATGGAAAAAGGAGCTTAATGGAAAACTCCCTTCTATACATTAAAAATCAAATTTGTGAAGATTTTATTAAGGCAAACCAAAACAAGTTTCCATTTCTGGTTTTCAACACACAGCCAAATGCCCTGTTCTAACAAGTCAGGGGCAGGCAAGAGTAGGGGTAGCCAACATAGCTTTGAGAAAGAACATCCGTGATACAACGACAGACTCCAATTGGCTACTTGGGCTTAACTGTCGTGGGTCTCCAGAGTGATCTCATGGGATACAGCTCATTAAGCGACTGTATGGAAACATGAGAAATTTATTTCATCTGAGTGTTATCCATTTCACATTTCCACCCTCCCGAGTTAACCACAGTTCTTCCTGTTCCATTCGTAGAAGGGTATGCTCAAATTCCGAAATATATAGATGAGCTCTCCAAATAAAAGCCTACATCCTATTTGGTTTCTAGTTCTGGGAGAAATTTTATACAACTGTGTGTTGTAGCAAAACTGACTCCAAATGCCTTCCAATGGGCGTCCAATTACCACGTGGATCCCTGAAAGGAAAGTGTGTGTAATAGTGGTGAGCACCGGGATCCCTTTGTAATGCTTCATGTAATTGTCTTTAGTGCTTCAGTTCTAGGAATTTTGCATGGTTCCGTGCTCTAAGACAGAAACAGCATTCACACAAAAAAAGCTCCCAACTGAAGCCCACACCAACTATATACGTATGCTATCTAATTCACAAATAGAAAATACACTTGGGGCATATGAATGATACCAGGATTATTTAAAAGTTTTATGCACTCTCAAGATATTGGTACTGTGAATGAAAATCAGGTTTGGAAATGATAAATGTATTGAAAGATCTAATATTTCAACCTCAAAAATTAGTAACCCTTAGGGCCTTCAAGATAAAGGAAATGCCCTTATACGGCTGCTACCAATGGCATAGAAAGCTCAGAAGAGAATATTTGGTAACCATCAGAGCCTAGATTTGCACTAACAGCCAAACCATAGAAGGTGGAGAGAGAAGTCATCCACAATTAGGTTTACATGGACCCTAAAGAATTGGGGAAAACTCTACGGACAGACGTGGCCACGATAAATGATGGTTCAAATGATTTTAGCTTTAAAGCTGACAACCTAGGATGCCTTAAAAGGTGTGTCCTGCAACAAAACAAGCAAACAAACAAAAACACCCGGAACACTGCTCTCAATTCCTCTCTGTTATGATGGCACATTACCTCGGCTGAAAGCTAGGATGTGTCATATAAATGCTGACTCTATGTGTTTACTTTTTAAAAAATGGGACTGAATGATATTGACTTTTCCTTTACACCTAGGAGGCAGAGGGAGAATTTTTTAATGCATTATGAAGGGGGTCACATTCTTGGATCCCTTGTTGTATCAAATCACACTGAGGGATTTTTTGGGTACCCAAATGTTTGATTTATGTGAACAGAAGACTGATAAAATTCTAATTAAATCTCCTATTGCTCTCTAGAGATGGTTGTTGTTGTTGTTATTGTTGTTGTTGTTATTGTCTTTCCTGTGTGTGTATATGTTTCCCTTCCTATGGGTGTGAATGCATGTGTAGTTATGGGTACATAATTGTGGAGGTCAGGTGTCAAACTCTTCATCTTCATTTTCACTAAAGATCGATCTCTCACTGAATCTGAAGCTTGTTGGTTCCGCAGACTGGCTGGCCAACAAGTCCCAGGGACACTCTTGTCTCCATCTTTCCAGGGCTAGGATTGTAGACATGAGCCATCAAGCCCTGTTGTTACAGGTTCCAGCCTAGCTGCTCCGTCTTGTGCCGCAAGCTCTTAGCCAGGTCACCTCCCCAGTCCCATCAACTATTGTTAAATTAGCTTTCCAAGAGGAAAGTTTTATTTTTTATGTGTCAAATACAAGCTTTTGGAGTATCCTGGTCTCTTATGACATGTTGTCATTTTCTAAACTTAATTTTTTGTTTTGATTTCAAGAAGTGTGTATGTGTGTGTGTGTGTACATGCTATATTGTGTTTTAACTTTTACTACTTCTGGAAGTTTTAAAAAACTGTGAGTTTTAATTAATTTACTACGAGTAAAGAGAATTTCTAATCCGTAGCTGTTGTCTGACTACCAAAAGAGTTCTACTTAACTACATGTCCTTAAGGTAAAAGTTAACCAAACCTCTCAAAAGATTAGATTACATCAGATAGAAACAAATAATCGATAGTGGATTCAAAAAAGATTAACCAAAAAAGAGGAAGGACAGAGGAGATTCTTTTAGGGAGACTTTTATTACTGTCCCCTGGAATTGAAAATCTCAGTTATGTCTAAGGTGGCAATCTAGCTAGTGTATTTTGTTTTCCATGTGTCAATGAGATACTGTAAGAATTGTATAAAACATTGCTATAGGCATCAGTTCTGAAATATAGAGTTCATATGATTTCAATTTGTACTGTACAATTTAGAATCTAGTTTGATTTTTGTGTTTCTTCTTAACACAACCTCAGCTCTCCCCCTACACATTCAGCATTGTTTTGAATCTATTTAAATCTGACTACAGCCAAAGTTTGGGATCTATTTCTTCAGGGTACTCTAACTTGTGCTCAATTTGCTGATGTTGAAATGTCTCATATTCTACTGGGCACAAATATTCCAAACATTACTCACAGAAATTAAACGAAAGTGGGCCCTATTGGAATGGAATTATTCATTCAATTCAATGCAGTCTAACTTGTCTAATTCCATGCGGGAGTCTTAAGTTTAAACAAACTTTCCATGGCAATCTATTTTCTGAAGACTTTTGCTTTGTTTGAATTCTTTTATAGAAGAACATTTTCCTCCATATGTTTATTCTCACAGACAAATACAGGAAAAAGCCCACTTGCTCTCCGTGACCTTTGTGCTTAACAACTATTACTTTACTTAGCTCAAAGGTAATTCTTTATTCGAGAGGGCCTTATTTAGAACACATGATAGGCATTCAGCATTTTCCAGTAGCCTCTGAACACTAGAGTATTTATTTACATTGTATAAAATTAGAGGAAATGAAGGGGTATGCATTTGAACTGGAAGCTAATTCTCTTTATGGAGAGGTTTCGGTCAATGTCACTTTAAGAAGGGGGGGGGGCGTGGAGAACTCAAATTACAGACATTTTAAACAATGTAGATTTTTGTTGCCTAACAATGAAATATATTATTCCGGTTCCTAAATAAGACCCAGGCTGTGAATTATGGGCTATTTCTGAGAGTACGTTTTGATCACTGTCTTGGAAAACTAAGATGTATGCAGCCATCTCTGACCACTCCACCCCAAGAAAAACTACTTTAGGGTAAAATGCTGTTTAAAAGATCTTGAGTGCATCTAATAGGTATCTAGCTTGCTGGGATTCTTTTTCTTTTCACGTTGGTCATTCATTAAACAGAATCAGACACTAAGTCTGTGGACTCTTCTGTAATGTAAATGAGTCTTACTCCAGGACAGTGTTAATTGACTGCACAAGACACCCCCCCCCATCCTCTTTGTTGTTTAAAACATGGTCATGTTATTTATTGAGGTCAAGTTTAAATCCCATCGAGTAAATGGGACTTAATACATAAAGTGAAATAAATTTTAAAAAATAAATTTGAACAAATTCCAACAATAAATGCTGTTGAAAATATAAGAAGTCAGAAGGAAATGTTTATAAAATGGCCTTCTTGATATTTTTAAGTGAAACACACACACACACACACACACACACACACACAATTGGTTTACAGTTCACAGGACTGAAATATTTCAGAGTGACCACGTGCGATGACCATTATATAAAGAAATTGACTGTGAAGTTGGAAGTTAAAAGAAATTCCAGACATAAAAGCTCACTGATAATGGCAATAAATACATACCAAGTCAGTTTAAAATATCACCACCCTCTGACATGTTCAAGAAGCAAATCAGCAATCTTCCCCATTTTTGGAAAAAAAAAAAAAAAAGGATTGAGCCATCCATAGTGGAAGGTCTTGATTGACCAGAATCAGTTTTCCAATATCTTAGCATATACAAAGCTCTTGACATGTACAATGCTTCCTAGAGAACACCTTGTATGTAATTTCCATATATTCACTTACTACCTGTACTGGGTTTTCTGAGCTCAGGGATCACTTCTGAAGGAGCGCATAGGTTGGAACACAGCCTGTTACCTGGCTGCCTCCCTAGCATTAATATCCACAACAATGTTGTTTTCAGTGTAACTGAGTAGTAACTCCTAATAATAGATTCTTTTTAATTAATAAGTAAGAGAACATTTTATGAAAATATAGTTCTGGCATACTCCAGTGAATTCTCCTCTCTTTAAAAATTCCACAAAATATTAGCCGTGTTGCCTCAAGAGATAAAAGCTTGAATTATTTTTCTAGGATATACGGAAATTTCTATAGGTTGAAACACATATCCATGTTCTATTATAAATGACCCAGTCATTCACTTACTATTTATGTATATTTGCAGAGATGTGTATGCATTTATGGAATTATGAAAATAGTCAACTGAGTAACACTCATTGCATTTTGTATGGTGTGTTTCTAGGCGTTTCTTTTCTTCTTCCACCCACAAACTCTTTGTATGATGTGTTTATAGACATATCTTTTCTTCTTTCAGTTTTCTCTGCTCCAAATATTCTCAGACTGACCCGTTTAATGGATAGAGGCTGTGGAGATGTATGCTTGCTGTATACTAACAGGCCGCAGGGTATAGAACTGTAGTTTATCCACAAGGACCCCACTGTAAGACACAATTCTATATATAATTATTATTCAGCAACATAAACCTATCATTTCAAAAATGGGTGAAACAACTCCCTTATATAAGATGTTACCTAGTGTAAACAATCATTCTTTATTAATATCATTTACTTTATAATCTTTTTTTGCCATGAGAAATTATCTATTTTTTTAATCTATCCTTTTTTTACATTGGACGTTGTTGTCACCCTTAGATCTGAAAGAGTGAAGAGGAGAGATAAAGAGATAGATGATTATGATGAAGACAGACAGACAGACAGACAGACAGACAGTTGGTAATAGGGTTGGCAAAGAGATTGGAAGAATGAGAGAGCACAGCCAGCATGCACTCACCTGATGGACAGGGAGGGGTCTGGATGTACAATCTTTTTCCTCCAGTAATGAACCACCGATTTTTCTGTGGATTCATTAAAAAATGGATCCAAGAGGGAAACAAGTGATGAATGCTACAGTTTAGGTATTTCTGTCCTCAAAGTCAAACGGAGGACACCTAATATGCTTTCTTCTGGAATCTGACTTGTGTACTGTAGGCTTCCCAAAACATGGTGATGGAACTTTTGTGAGCCTCAGATCATTTTGAGAAACTCAATAAAAACTATAACAATCTCCTAGTTGAGGAAGACACAGAAAACACCCACAGTTCCCTGCCACACCTTCTATGTGTGGTGCATTCTTGTCAAATGTCTGAGTACTTGAGCCCTACTCTCATACTTTAGAAGAATATTAGTTCAGTTGGAAAATCTTTCATTTTCTTCCTATAAAACTATATCCTACACCCTTTATGGAAGTTAAGAAGTGATCAAAACAAAAATGCTTGGAAAATATGCAGATCATTGAAAGGCTATCCTTACTAAGAAATTTCCATCTAGCAAATTTGCCACCAAGGCAATTCTTTGCAATAGCTACAGACCCACAAACCTGACGCCAGTGCTTTCTTCTTATGGGTTGAATGTGCACAACATTCTATATTAGCTTAATCTTCAAATATCAGTTAAATAGACTTTATACACACTATTATTCAGTATAAACATGGGGCAGAGATATAATTCATAGTCAATATAATTTGTTACATATTGGTAATTTATTTTCTGTAGAAACGACTCTTCTATTTTAAGTGGTTATAGAAAATAACTTGAAGTTAAGCTGCTTCTGCACAAACTCTTTTCCAAAATAAAGTCTTGCAAAACTTAGAAACAGGTTCAAGTGTTTAGTGTAATGCAGAAAGAATATAACGGTCTCTGGTAGAAATCTGACGTGTCATAATTCATTAGAGACATACCCATACAGATCACAGTCAGGCCCCAGGGAAAGGCTGAAATCTGTGTAGCAATATAACTGTCAAATTGGCACAGGAATGAGTCTGTTGATATTAGCCTGGCTAATCGCTGTGCTAATTGGACAGCCATTCAGGCCACAGTGCTGCGGGATCGCCTTTCACTTTAACTACTCACCCAGATGATGTTTGACTCAAATGCATTACTTTATATCAACACACTGAATGGCTGTAAAAATACCACCACATGTGCGGCTGACTCCTTTTAATAAGTGTCTTCCTCAATTTTCTCCATTACAATAGAGATTTTAACTTTAGAAAAAGGTTACTTAAAGGCTATCATTGTAAAAAAAAAAAAAAAAAAGTAAAGTAAAATGCACCCAGAAGATTCTGGCTGCCAATCTAGCCACCAGGGCAGCCTGTCACTTGTCTTCCTCCTTCATTTTGATCTGGCTTTGGTATCCTATGTGTGAGGCACTGTGCCCTTCCTTTCGGTTCCCTCCATACTCCTCATGTGGCCTCATCTTTCCTCCCAAAGCATATTTAAAGTATATGTGTTCTGTTTCTTCCATTTAAGTTAGAGGTATATAGGTATTATCACTCAACTGATGACATATGGATGTAGCCCGAAGTGTGCGCTTAAGCTAAAGTAAATAGTCTCTCTTTAAGTATCAGAAACTCTGATTGGCTTAGATTGGTGTTCATCACTTTCTTCGGTCCATGGTTTTCATTCCCAAAATGAGAAGTTTTAACATACTGGTAGATTCACAGTTACTGTGAGTAAGTCATCTGGACGCTTCTGTGGGGGCATTTGTTAATTGGTGTGAGAGGATGGAGCCCCCTGTTGGTGGGGCCGTTTCTAGGAAGATGGCCCTTGGCTGTGTAAGAAACACAATTAACCAGACTGCAAGCATTAATTCCTGCCTTTAGGTGGTTGCTTGAATCCATGCCCTGGCTTCCTTCCAGGATGCTCTGTACCCTGCAAGCTGAAATAGACAACTTTGCTCCCAAAGCTGCGCTTGATTAGACTGTTTTACCATAGCAACAGAATGCGCACCAGAGCACATGGTACTGCAAGATAAGCATACTGATATCTGTGATGCGGTTACTACGGACCCATGCGAATACGATGATGCTCATGTTTTCTTACCAGAGCTTTAAAGGTCTGGTGCTGTTCTGTTCATTTGTGCAGTCAAAGGAATAACCTTAAGGATGAAGACAAACAGGATGAAAACAAGTTTTAGCTTTTTTTTTTAAACTGATCTCAGTGATTTTACAAGGCAATATGTAGCAATGCTCATTTTATTTTTAAAAACGCTTTAAGTAGTAACTTACTCTTCGTTTATTTGCCTGGAATGTGAAGAGGCACTCGTGTTACTCAAATCTAATTAAATTAGTAAGAAGTGTGACTTTTAAAAAATTACTGTTAGTGCTAGGTAATGTTTCCTGAGATAATGCCATAGGATTTATTTAGGTAAACCATAAAATCGGCCAAATGAGAGCAGCAAATAGGGAGACGGCTGCCGATTGCTATCTCCTAAGTGAAATATGGCCGTAGGACCCATGAGCTCCCAGCGCCTGTGTACCGCAGCACTGGGCCAGCTAAGCCCTTGTGAGGTCAGAGACCCATAGAGTCCTTCCACTTTCTCCAGATCTGCTAGTGAACAGCCAATTCTCGGAGAGTGGAAGGCGTGGCACCAAGTTATATAATGACCAGTGAACCCATCGGGTTCTTATAATGACTTTCACACTTGGGATCATACAAGACCGTCTTTACCAACCCCTGGAGGACACTACGCGGAACCAAAGCTAAAAACAAACAAACAGGAGAAAGATGCTTGTGCGGAAAGGAGGCTGATGAGGACAGGAAGGAAATGGGAGAGAGTTGGGGGAGGGGCGAGTGTAAATGTTTGAAAGTGTTGACGAACTAAATTTACTAAAGAATAGATTTGTCTTTGAGCATCTCAGGTTTCCTGTAGATAATATAAAATATTACAGTCAGATGTGTTAAACAATGGAGCCCTGTTCAATTGCCTTGGGCAGGCCTTAAGAAGAATAGTTCCCCTATGAGGGCTAGAAACTACATGAATAGGATGCATGGGGCCCTCAGCTCAACTCCCACCATTGGAACAAAAAAGAAAGAAGAGGTGGAAAAAAGCAAAGCAAGAAAACAACCAATAAAACAAACAAATGAAAAGAACCCAGACCTTAATGGCTTCCAATACCCTAAGCAAACTAGATTTCACCTGCCAGTCCCACACTGAGCTTTTGAATCTGTTTTTCTGACATTCTTGTTTGGGTTCTGATGCTTTATTCACATTTTTGCTTATTTCAAACTTGACCATTTATTGTCACCCACATCTTAATGCAAATGTCACTTCATCATATCTTCCCTAGAGATAAATATAAGCATTGTCTGCCTATCATTCCCATTTGTGTCACTCTGTTTTTTTTTTTTAGTTTATCCATTTACCAACATCTGACATTATCTAGTTTATTTCTGCTAACTGGTCCAATGTAATAGACAGAGATTAGCGATCTCACGATTCCAGAGTCTTTATAGTTTGTAGCTATTACTTCCCTGCTGCCTATAACAACGATGTTTACTGGATGAAATAGATTTCTAAGTAAGTAACTATCCTTTTTTTTTTTTTTTTTTTTTTTGTCTCTATGCTCCTAGGGGGGGAAAAAAAGCACCTGCTAAAGTTTTGTGTAGGATGTTTAGACAGTCTCTATAGCAAGTGATTTTATTCCAAGTCACATTCAAGGAGTCAGCAGCACGTCATCAATGATTTTGGTTAAATACAAGTTGAAAAAGTAGAAGAATTTGTTTTTCGCACCTAATTTGAATTTGAAGGGAAGAAAGCCGGCACCCTGTGAATGGTCCCTCATAGTTTGCTTGAAACTGATCCGATGTGGATTTAAGGTACATTAAAAGGGGGTTGGAATTGAAGACAAGCGCCTGTAAAGATAATATATTATTCTAGCCTTCAGTGCTTCCCTAAAATTGAAACTGTGTTCTCCGCCATCCTCCTCAGGGAAGGGAAGGCTTTCTCCAGCTGGGCGTTTGCCTGCCTTTGATTGTTCAGCTGTATATCAACTAGGGCGGGTTCAGCAGAGGTCTCAGCCACGACCCTCCAGAAAAACCACCACCTAACATCCTACGACAGGGATCAGGCTTCGGTATAAGTGCTTCTCCCGACACATACGTGTGTTCTAGTCATTTAGGAAGGTGTGATTAAAAACCATTATGTGCCCCAGCAGATGTGACCTTAAAGAATCTATTATGGTTAAAAGAAAAAAAAAAAAAAAAAAAAAGGAGGCACAAAGTATTGCATAGCGATAGTGGTTAGACTAACACCAGGAAAGTATTATGGAAGCTGAACCGCACTGAACAACTTCCATTGATTACTACCTTCTGTTTCAAGAAAAAGACCCCACGACGGGATGCTCGAACCCCAGCCCCCTCTTCCCATCATCCTTCTCTCCTGGTTCTAAGGAGGAAGAAATCGAAGCCTATGGTTGGTAAATTTTTTTAAATGCTCTTCCCTGAAGAGGAATTATTGGATTGCTACCATCCTCATTTCCTCTACTCACAGATAATTCAACCCATGTGCTCAGGAACATACAAAACCAACAAAAATAAAACCAGGGAGGCCATTGAGAAAATTAAAATCTCCTTGTTTTAAAATTCCCCATGAATGCTCAAAGTCTATTTTTGTGATCTTAAGTAATGTTGGCTATTTTGTTACTACTCAGCACACTGGCCCTGCCCACAGGTATTTCTGCTAATCTTTCAGCATATCATGTAAACATCTCAGATTTTTCACATTTAATGTCCCAACTGTATTATATTTATAATTCCCAGATACCAGGCTAACAATGGTATAACGAGCAGTGTGCATGGTCAATGGAACAACTGAATAAATTTGAATCAATAATTTGCGCTGTTTATAAAGTATGGTAGGTTTTTCTGCTCCTCTTACAAAGAGCATTCTTTGTCCTTAAGATCAACAATATAAATTTATAAGTCATTTAAAAAAAAAAGTCCTTATTAGTTTATTTATTTTGTGGTGTGGAGGGATACCGTAATACTTGTCGGGGGTCAACAAGTGTCTTGTGAGAATCTGTTTTCTCTTCCCAGCAGATGGGTCCCAGAGACTGAACTCAGACCTTCAAGCTCACGTACTAAGTACTTTTACCAACTGCGCCATCTATCCAACCCTCTAAGCCATTACTTGAGCTGTGAACAAAAGATAGAGCCTTTCTGTTTAAAACGCGAATTATTCAATGTACAGTAATGATGCCAAGCACGAAATATTGAATAAAGGCCTGGGGGAAATGACTCGGAGGATAAGTGGGCTTTCTGTGTGAGCATGAAGACCTGCGTTCCAATCCAGGATCACCACATAAAACATCAGGCATGGCCATGAACACCACCTGTAAACCCAGGCCTAGGGTGAGGAGCAAAACTGCAAGACCTCTGGGGGTTGACGACTGCCAGCCTAGCTCCAGGTTCAGTGAGATTCCTAGTCTCAAGGGAATAGAGGTATGGTAGGGAAAGAACACTGGACAGATTCTTCTAGTCTCAACGTGCAAACACTCAACAGATAATTACCTACAGATATGTGCCCAAATCACACATATACATATGAACACACATATACACTATATATATACATATATACATACATACATATATATATATATGCAACTTCTTAGAAAAGTAACACTATTGGTTATATGATATATTTTTATATTTTAATAATATTTTTTTCTAGTGAGTCCAGAATGAACATCCCTCCATTACAGGTCGAAAAAAAAATGTTTTTAAACTTTCATATTATTTCTTATTATTTCGACTTTATGTGTTTCATGGCATTTATATGTTTTTCAGCAAAAGCATTATATAAAAGTGCTGTTTCATATTGTAAAAGCTAATTATAATTCTAGTGTGCTATAAAAACTAAAATTTTAAAATAATTAAACACATCACATTTAAGGTTTTATACCTTTTGCAGTGTTCTGTTAAACGACTAACAGTTTAAAGAGACAGTCGAGTAAAATATTTTTTATAACATAATATGCTTAAGGATAGAAACTATATTTATTTGGCTTAAATGGTATCCTGGAACAACAAGGTACATATAAAAATATCCAATTCTGAAATTTAAATACATTTGTTGCTTAAAATTAGCTCCATGAACATAGTTGCCTGCCTCTCCTAATTCCACCAATTTAAAAATTACTTTAATGTTTGTAAAGTAAGGGTCTGCTGCTATGGGTAATTGCAATGACATGTGATGTAGGCTTAATGGTCTGCATGGTGGATTATATGAAGTTGTATTGTAATCAAGAAACTGTGGAAAAGCATATTCCTTCATCTCTGCCCAGAGAAAATGTCATCAAAATTCTATCAAAGAACTGAGCAGAGTGCCTGGGTTTGGACTCTCATTAACTTAAATTTTCTTTTAAAAATTGTGTGTGTGTGTGTGTGTGTGTGTGTGTGTGTGTGTGTGTGTGGTGTATATGTATGTGTGTGGTATGTGTATATGTTTTTGTGTGGTGTATATGTATGTGTGTGGTGTGTGTATATGTTTGTGTGTGGTGTGTGTATGAGTTTGTGTGGTGTGTGCGTTTGTGGTGTATGTGGTGTGTGTATGTGTTTGTGTGGTGTGTGTGCTTGTGTGTGTGTGTGTGTGTGTGTGTGTGCATGTGTGTATGTGGTACGCCACATGTGTTTAGCTATCAGCAGACTCTGGAAGAAGCTGCTGGAGACCCTGGAGCTGGAGTTGCACGCAGTTGTGACACTTGCGATGTTGGTGCTGAGATGCGGCCTCAGGTCTTCTGCAGGAGCAGCAGGCATGCTTAATCCAGAGCCATGTCTCCGGTCCCAACTCAATCATTCAGTGAATTCAATTTATTTTTGTTGTTCAGTTGAATTGAAAATTCAGTAATAGATAAGCTATTGGGAAATGCAAGAATATGTATTAGAAACAGGAAAGTTAATGATTGTTGCTGAATCAATGGGTCTAAGAAGGCACCTTCCCTAAGACTTCAGGGTCCCAGACCTCAAATCCAATGGAGACTGAGGAAGGGTCAGGAAATCACCAAAACGCTGCTGTAAGTTGTGAGCGTGAAGCAGGTTCACACAGTGGCCACATGCAATGCAGAATGACCCTAGGGTTTCTTTGTTGCTGTTGCTTTGCTTTGTTCCTGTGTTTGAAACAGGATCTGACTTTGTAGCAGGAATTCACTACGTAGACGAAGCTGGCCTTAAACTCACAAAGGGCTGTCAGCGTCTGCCCCACCAAGTGCTGTGACGCATGGTATCCTTCACGTGCCAGTCTAATGCTAAAGTTTCTCTAACATAACATAAAGAGTGCCTTGTGGGATTTAGCTTGGCAGTTAGGAGCACTTACTGTTCTTGTAGTGGACCGGAAGTACGTTCCCGGCACCCACACTGTGGCTCACCACTGTCTACGACGCCTGTCCCAGGACTTCTGATTTTCTCTTCTGGTTCCCACTCGATTATGGTACACATCACTATTTTTATGGGTTTTTTTTTCATTTATTTTTATTTGTTTATCTTTTCCACTTACATTTCTTTTTTAATATATTTTATTAATTTATTCATAGTACATCTCATTTGTTATCCCATCCTTTGTATCCTCCCATTCCTCCCTCCCATTTTCCTCTTACTTCCCACCCCTATGACTGTGATTGAGGGGGACCTCCTCTCGCTGTATATGCTCATAGGGTATCAAGTCTCGAAGGGCAGATCTGGGCCCAGGAGTTCTTCTGCTCAAACTATGGCACCAGCCAAGGACAACAAGTGCAGTAAACTTCGAACCCCTACACAGATCTAGCCAATGGACAGGACATTCTCCACTGTTGAGTGGAAAGTGGGGTCTGACTTTCACACGAACTCTGGTGCCTCATATTTGACCACGTCCCCTGGATGGGAAGGCCTGCTGGCACTCAGAGGAAGCATAGCAGGCAACCAAGAAGAGATTTATTTATGTCTTTTGATAAAGGGTTTCTCTTGTAGTCTTGGCCGTCCTGAACTCACTTTGTAGACCAGGCTGGCTTCGAACTCACAGCGATCCCTAGCTGACTTTCATATGCTAAGTTTTCTCCTGCTCATTGTCCTTTTGTTTGTTTGTTTGTTTGTTTCTTGTACTTTACTTCCAAAATGCCATATTCTCGCCTTATCAAAAGAACCAACATAACCATGTTATTAAAGTCAATAGCTTCAGGAAGCCTAATAGATCGTGAGGTGTATTCTAGGTAAAATCCAGTTTAAACGGTCAGAGAACAAGTTCCTATGTAGCTGAGTTGTACCTTCCAAGTTTATGTCTCCAGTGTCCTCTAGTGACAGTGTCAGGATGAAGGTGCCACTGTGGGTCTCTCTGTGTTTCCTGCCCTGGGAAAATAGACTTTTCTACTTCAAAGCATTCATTTTGGGAAAAAAAAGTAATTCATTTTCACTGTATGCATATGAGTTCGCTTGCATATATACAGGTGTATATATCAGAGATGCTGATTCATGTGTGGGATATTTAATAGTTATAAGTAAATTCAGATTCGAAGCCTCTAAAAACTCAATTTGGTAAATACTGTTTGGACACACTTTACAGGACTTACGCCTACGGTAGTTTATTATAAGTAGACTATCTAACGGTCATGAAAGGATCAGATATAGGACCTCAAATGATTTTTCTCTTCAAGTAAAGGAATTGAACTTACTATAATATTTCATGCAGTTTGATGTAATAAATGACTTCACAGGACATAGCAGAAAGCCAAGAAGTTTTCCATCAGTTGCTCTGCTGAAGATTGTCCTACTATAATATCTTGCAATATTTGGATTTGAGGGCATTTGGATTTTTTTTTTCCCTTGTAGAATTTTAGAGTAGAAGCATTCCGTCCTGACATGATCATTCATTTCTGTCTCGGGATCTAGGTACATTTTAATAGATGGGATGAGAGAGAAAGGGCTGTTTTGTCTCTCAAGGAATTGCTAAACCAGATGTTGGAAGGGGAGGGGGAGATTTTTAGATTTTTTAGCTGAAAATACTATCCGACGAATTAAAAAACCGACAGCCAATCAGTGACAAACCCTCCAGCCAGATAGCACTTCTGCATCCACCTCTGGTCACTTATTTACAGCTCTTCCAGGTGACTCTACCAGGTCACTTCTTGCTGCGTGTTTGTGGAGTATTTGCGGGTGAAACAGGCACATGACCGTCTGTTACTAGATCAAAGGAATCCATCTCCAACGCTGCTCACTGAAAACAGGGTCAAGGTTGGATTTAGTTCTGCAAAAGCTTCACAAAAATGAACTGATGGTTTTAATACACTTCAAATTTTAAAATAAATTAGTCTGTATAATATTTGGGTATAAAACAAAAATAGAGTAAACGCCACGATATTATATTTAGTTTCCCTGGATCATTTATTTTATAGTTGGTTCCTGACAAAGAAGAAAAGCTACATTGCCACCCTTATAAGATGCTTTCTAAAGCCTTCTTTTTCGCTTTCACTAGATTTAAAATAGTAATAATATTGATCTATAGTGACTTTATTATTAATATCAAAACTTATTTTTCACAATAAGATGTTTATAAATGAATATTGTGTGTCTGGACAACAAGAAATCCTTCCTTAACTTTGAAGTTTTTCAGGTCATCATTTTCTCAAGATTTATATTATGAGCAGAAAACACAAAAACTAAGGGGATAAAAAATATTCCTTACCTATGGTTTTAGAAGATGGGTAAACAGCAAAACTTCCACTGAATTCCAAAAGAGGGCAGTGGAAGTCCATGAATGTGTTCAAAAGCATTGTGTTGGGGGGGGGGTACTCCAGAAAGAAAATTTTTCTGTTGGGAAACTTGTGTTGCTGCAGCTACCTAAGGAAAGGAGAATTATGCCGCTTAATTAAAGTGTATTGACACCATATATAACCCCACCTCCCCACGTTCACATTCTGTAGTCACTAATGCTATAAATAAATAAATAAATAAATAAATAAATAAATAAATAAATAAGGGACAAATCAAAGTGATCCTCTTATAAGGGTCAATAACTTAACTCTCTTTCCTGATCATCCTACAAAAATTATCCTTAAATAAAAATATTAGTGAGCAGAGGACTCTTTAAATGTCCATGTTACAATTCATTATTTCTGTAACAAAAAGAAATATTACTGGAATATTTTATAAAAACTAGTTCTCTTAGTTTTTTTTAATTGTGTTATTTTTATTTTAAAATATAAATTTAAAGACAGTAGGACCTCTAGTTGTTGTTTTATTGCCGGTGATGTTCAGATATGGTTTGTATTTTGCAGTTTACATGGATAGAAATATAAGCACCCAATGTCTACGTTGCTAAAATCCTTAATTTTTGAAAGAGAAAGTTTCCCCAAAACAAATGAAACTTGTTAAAAAGGAAAGCTTAATGTGGAGGAAAATATAGTTAAAAGTATTTTTATGGAGCATTTCATGTGTTTTCTTGCTTATTCTCTTTATTTGTCAAAACCTAAAATCCATGCCTTATTTTTATTTAATACTTTTCATTTGTTCTCTGTGGTCTAACCGTCCTGCCCCCAAGACTTCAAAAGACACTTAGTAATGGAAATACACTCACATCACCACATTTGAGCCTCTTCTAAAATTAATGCTTTGAAATCTGACTTTTTCTTATATTTGAATTAAATTATTGCCTCTTTGCTCATTCTAATGAGTCAGACTTTCCTTCTCCAAGATACGCTATCAGCTTGTCTACACATTTCGCTCCATTTTCAAATACAAGCACATAAAATAGGTGTCTATTGCATGCATATGTGTGTCTTCATGTTAACAAACATATATTTTATATATACATATATGTGATGTAAGTGCATAGATACCCAACATAGAACTTTATAACTTTCTTAGTAACATAAATTGTAGACCTCTCTAAGCCCTCAGCCTTCACTCTGTGATTTTAAATGGCTATCCATCATCCTAGCATCTAGACGCAGCATCATTCATTCATTTTTCCCCCTGTAAATGAATGATAGAATTGAGCCCACTGTAGGCTAGAACATTATGATAGGCAGATTTGGGCCCAGGGGTCCCACTCAAACTAAGGCTCCAGCCAAGGACAATACAGGCGGTAAACTTTAAACCCCTACCCAGATCTAGCCAATGGGCATAACATTTTCCACAGTTGAGTGGAGAGTGGGGTATGACTTTCACACGTACTCTGGTGTCTCATCTTTGACCATGTCCCCTGGATGGGGAGACTTGGTGGCACTCAGAGGAAGGATAGCAGGTTACCAAGAAGAGACTTGATACCCTATGAGCATATACAGGGGGAGGTAATCCCCCTCAGGAACAGTCATAGGGGAGGGGAGTAAGGGGAAAATGGGAGGGAAGGAAGAATGGGAGGATACAAGGGATGGGATAGCCATTGAGATGTAACAAGAATAAATTAATAAAAAATTAAAAAAAAAAAGAAAAATCAATCCAAGGAAAAAATGCTCTTTGATAACCAGTCCACATCTTTCGACTCATTATTCTGTCTTCTTAAATGAGGTTTATGACCAGCCTACAAAACCAGCTACTGACTACTAAAGAGAAGGGTTAAATGAGAAGGCGAATGTTGACTGCATGGTTTTGAGGGTGTGACACACACTTCACTGATTAGATTTTAGGAGCAGGAGCGAGGTCGAGTTTGAGGATCCTGAAGCTGAAAGTCCCCCTTACTCTTGATGCTTTGCTTATGACCAAGTGTTGCCCTGGAAGGTGACAGAGAGGTCATAATGATGCAATTTCTCCCAATGGCCATAGACCCTAAGCTATTTTCTGATTCTGCTTTTCATTCTTATATAAAAGATATCAGATAAACTAACTCTGTAATTGTTTATATCATATCTCACACTCAGTGACTAAACTTACATATCAGCTATACAATATTGAGAAATTTGACAAAGTTGGTAAAATCTAATATTAAAGACAAGTCTTTAGATAGATAAATTTCAGTTTTACATCTTATCCCCTTGAAGTCAGTTTCTTTCTTTTCTTTTTTTCTATTTTTTGTAAACAAATAAGTATTTGGTGCCTCTTTTCTCATAGTTTAGTAAATGAAAACATGATTATATATTTGAGTTTCACAGGTTTCTCATTTCATAGTTGTAGTTAAGCTTCGTGTCTTTATTTGTTTTGTTTTTCTGCTTCTTTTTTTTTTTTTTTTCACCATTAAACAGCATTGACTTTCCATGGAAATGGTTGCTCAATTCTAGAATGTCATATATTTGTGAAAACGCAGGACTGTTTTAGAAAGCCCCTTTCGGTAATGACATTTCTTCCCCCCGAGGACTCTAAATCCAAACTGGAGGTGAAGCAGACATCTTGGCAGAGAAACGTTGCCTTGAAGGATGGGCCACTTGCCGGAACACAAATTGAAACAGGTCACAACAGGTTCCCTTATGTAAGAAGCCGCAACCCGGTATGCATGAGACTGTTGCTCTCATGCGTAGCTGCGAGGCAGGCTCCGCTGGCTACTGATGGCGCCTTGACCCAAGGTCTATGATGCCTGCCTTCTGTTTCTGATAATCAAGGAATGCCTACCTGAACGCATAGGCTTACCCTCATGTCCTCGGAGGAAGTGCAAGCACAGCCTCCCCTACACAGGTATCAGAGTGACGGAGTGCTGGAACCCGAGGTACAGCGCTTGCTGAAGTCTTTCATCCTAAGTGAACGTACAAAGCTGGACGAATGCCAGCAGTTAGTTCAGTAGGAAAAGAGGCTGCAGGTGATGCCTCTTGATGGCCACAAAGCGAAGGGGGAAAATGTCTAAGGAAGCGCCACATCAGTGAGGCTGGTTACTTAGCTTCTAGGTATGAAATATTGGAAGCCACGAGGATGCTGCCTAGAGACTTATTTTTTTTTTTAAGAGGTACTGCGGGAAGGCCCAGCCTATTATGGGTAGTACCATCCTGAGGCCGGTATTCCTGGGTGCTTTGAGGATCAAGCCAGTGGGCAGCACCCCTCCACGGCCTCTGCATCACCTCCAGGTTCCTGCTTTGAGTTCCTGAGCTGAGTTCCTACAATGGTGAACTGTGATAAGGATGTGTAAGCGAAATAATCCCCTTCCTCCGCAAGTTGATTTTTCGTCATGGCATTCTTCACAGCAATGCGAATCCTAAGACAAGAATGCTATACTTTATTTCCCCCTAAGCTAACAGCGCAAACACCTGGGCTGATTTAATTCTTAGGCGACACTGTGTAATATCTGGTGTCCTTTGTGACTGTCACATCTTGGGGTAGGATGCAATTCCTCTCGGGTGCTCTGAGGTCAAGAATGCTTGGAAATATTCTGCAAGGATTCAAAAACCTTCCCTCAGCAATGATTATCTTGCCCTAGACGTTACAGAATCCAGGTGGAAATCATAAGACTGGGTCTACCAATGGCAGAACAGACACCCAACCTCACTCTAGTGTTGAAGTGGCAATGTGTATGTGGCCTTCAGTGAACATGCTGACTTGGCATACAAGTTGTTAGACTCACACTAAAAAGTCACCAACTTCAGATTATTTTTTCTACTATTTGCCTTTCCTCCAAGAGTTTCAAGATAACAATCATTTATTTTGAAAATGTGTTGTCTTAAATATAGCCACCGAAACCAGGTATCAAATTAAACAGAACAGATATTTAAATCACACATCACAAACCATTCACAACGTACCCATAAACAATGAAGTACCTTACTGTACTGAACTAATCATCATGAAAATATCATTATAAGCAGTTTGCTAATGAGACAAGAGTGACGGCTCACGATTAAGAGGGCTTATTGCGTTTTCAGAGGACATAGAGAGAGGAGTTAGTTCATAGCACTCACATGAGTGGGTTCCAACCACCTATAACTCCAGGACCAGGGCATGCTATGTCTCTCCTGGCCTCTGTGTGCATGCACACCCCCACCCAATTTAGCTAGGTCTTTTCCTTATCCTTTTTAAGGGATGATGTCCTTTAAAAATTATTTTTGACAATTACATACCTGTTTACAATGTCTTGTGACTGTATTCATACCCTGTATTTTTTAAAATTCCCACCACTTCTGGTAAATCCCTGCTAACTAGTCAGCTTCCTACGTGCATGGTGTGTGTGTGTGTTTGTGTGTGTGTGTGTGTGTGTGTGTGTGTATGTGTGTGTGTGTGTGTGTTGTGCAGGTAACCATGGCTGTTAGGATTTCATGAATTCAACAGCCATGCCATGGCCAGAAAGCAGCATTCCTCCTCATTTTCAGTGTCTTCTCCCTCTTCTGTGAGGTTCCCTGGGCCTTGGAAGGGGTGATAGTGGTTTCACCCTTAAACGTTTGTCTTTAAGACAAAATATAAACAGTGGGCTTAAACACAAAATTTAAACAACTTAAGAGAGAAAATAATAAACATTTCAAATTAAGAAATGACCAAAAATAACTGTAGAAATAAAATATTCGTGTGCTTGGTAATGCAATGTGGTTTTGTTTTGATTTGGTTTTTTCTTTCTCCCCTTTTTAAGGGCACATATTGAACAATGCAAGAAAAAGGCATTTGGCTTGTCAGAGCTGCACTGCGTTCCTCATTAGGGCCTTTCCTCTCCTGGAAAGCTTTCGGGACCTCTATGAAACAGACATTGTGGGGTGTGAAACTGTCAAATGCAGACAAAGGCTTCCAAGGGGCCTAGCCCTGCCTTAGAAGGTGCTTGTTTTCCGTCTCAGAATGGAGCTTGCCTGTGATGAAGTCTGGTTTTTCTAAAACTTGGCAACAGCTGACTTGGTGAAGTTCGGTCTTTGCCGGAAGTCTTAGCTACAGCGGTGGCAAGGGTTAATATGAGCCCCACCACAGCCTTTTGCGCCGTCTCCCAGGAGAGCTCGCAATGGATTTCCACTGCCACTGCCCATAATGGCTCGCAGCTGCAGCAACCCATGGCAACACTTGATATTCCCGTCGCTAGCCGACCAGGGCTTTTGGTAGAAATGAAACAATCGCCGGGACTGGGCTGTGTATTGTAACTGGGGTCAGAGTTCCCAAGACACAACCCAAAGTGACCTTCCAGAGCCTAACCCAACTTCTCCAGCTTTATCTTGCAATTCTGCCAGTCAGTGTCAGTCGTCTGTTTATTTTTGCAGAATATAGGATTGAATCTAAAGTCTCACACACAGTAGGCCAGGGTTCTACTACTGAATCGGATCCCCAGCCAACTCTGGCTTTTTGTTTGTTTGTTTGTTTGTTTACCTCTTGAGACAGAGTCTCACTAGGTTTTCCTACGCCTCAGTGAATTCCCGGAAGACCTTCCTTCTCGGCCTCCTAAGGGGCTGGATTCAAACTTTGGTCAGCAGTCACCCTTTATCTCTCCTGTATATGAAAAGTACACATTGGAAAGTATGTCTAAAAATAAAAATACAAGTAGAGTACCTCAGAGAAATTGACATTTTTAAAAATGTAAATGGAATTGCTTTCTGTCTTTCACAGGGTAAGATTCATCTCCTTAAAGAGATTTTGGCCTTATTCTTTTAAGGTTGTATGCTAAGTGGACAACTATATCAATCATGACTTAAATGCACCAAAATCTTCTACTCCTAGTGCATCAAAGACTCTGTGCTTAAAATAAAATACATCTTACTATTGGGGATATCATTCTTCTGGGATAAACTCTGAAAACTTGAAATAAGTGGTAAGGATGGAGCCACCTGAAGAGAAATAGAAGCCTTCCATCTTGCAGACAATCCTTTACCTCCCCACCTCTGCTTTTTTTCTTTTATTCAAAATAGATTTTTTTCTCACATAATATATTCAGATTAAGGTTCCCCCTCCCTCTACTCCTCCCTGTCGCGCTCCCCACTTCCCCTGCCATACAGGCTTAGCGCCTTTCTGTCTTTCATAAGAAAAAAAAAAGCTTCTAAGAGATAAAGACAAAATACAACAAAATTAAATATAATAAGGTAAAACAGATCCAGAAAGACAGGATGGTATATACTCCCTTGTAAGTAGGTATTAGCCCAACATAGATGTCCTCTGAGAGACTCCACCCAGTGGGGGGATTGGGACTGATACTGGGACTCTAAGCTGGACTCTGGGCAGTACACTGAGAGTTGTAGAGAAGAGTGGGGGCATGGACAGTCTGGGAGAGAACAGGAGCTCCACAGGGAGACCATCACGGCCTGTAGATCTGGACACAGGGGGGTCCTGCACAAGCTGATGCACCAACCAAGGACAATGCATGCAGAGAACCAAGGCCCCCTGTTCGGATGTAACTGATGGACAGCCGATTCTCCACGTGGGGGAGTGGAGGGACTGCTGCTGAACCTCTGACATGCTCTCAGGTGCCCACGATTTGGTTACTGCCCCTTGGCAAGACAGCCCAGCGGGACACAGAGGAAGGGGATGCAGGCTATGCTGATGAGACCTAATAGGCTGTTGCTAGACAGTTGGGGCAGGAGGAGCCTCTCCTATCGCAGGTCTAGGGGACGGGAATAGGCAGAAGAGGGAGGGAGGGTGGGAAGGGGAAGATAAGAGGGAGGGGATAACAATCGGGATGTAGTGCGAATAAATTATAAGAAATAAAATACACATAAAAAGATGCAGCAAAAACTATCACATCGAAGTTGGACAAGACAAACTGAGAGAGGAAAAGGAGCCCCGGAAGATGCACAAAATCAGAGACTCACTTGTTTGTGCTCCCAGGAATCCCACAGAAACACTAAAGTGGAAGTCATAATATATATATGCAGAGGACCTGGTGCAGACCTATGCGGACCCTGGGCTTGCTTCTGCAGTCTCTTGTGAGCTCCTATGAGCTTTAGTCAGTTGATATAGACGGACTTGTTTTCTTGGCATTCTCCATTCTCTACGGTTGTTATTCTCTTTCCACCTCCTTTTCCACAGGTCCTCAGTGTGTTCCAGGATTCTGGTACTATTCTGATGACTTTCCTACTCCCTGAGGTCATCAGTACATAAATGTTGTCTAGTCGTTTCTCACTCTCCATTGTTTCTCCCATCGTTCTGCCGCATTTATGCACTTAGTGCATAATCTGGCTTAAAGCTTGCATCTTACCAGGCGCAGGATGTGATATGTGCTTACGTCATTAAAAAAAAAACTATTTGAGAAACTGAGATGCTTTGGGATCGTTTACACTCCTCCCTCACTTCCCCTAAACTTCTCTCCTATTCCCTAACACCACCACCACCTGTATAATTCATGACGTCCTCTTCCATAATTAATGGGAACTCCATATACACACTGACACACTCAGCCTACTGGACCAATTGATGTGGCCCTTATTAAAGACCCACCACTGGTCAATGCAGAAAATAAGTGACCATGGCTTTCCCAGCCCTAAGCAGGACATCATAACATAATCCCTACACTTGAGGATTATGATACATCTCAGAAGAGGTGGAAATATCGAAAGGAACAAAGCTAACTACAGCATGACAGTATCTTCTAGACAGAATAGGTTAGACCTATGTGATTTTTTCTAGGCAAATCCCTTGTTTAGTCAGCTATCCTGGAGAAACAAATATGAGCTGTCTAGAAACTTCTATGGCTTAAACAGGCACTCAGCCTTTCTGAAATCTATTTGTATCTATCTATCTATCAATCGATCTATCTATTATCATCTATATATCCATAAATGTAGGTCTATCTATCTATTTATTTATCTATTGATCAATCTGTGTTGATCTATTTGTATATATATCTGTCATATATTAATACCCATTTATATTTATCATCTATCACTTATATATTAATATTGACTCATTGATATCTGCCTGCATATCCTCTACCTAATTTAGATACTATATGTGACCTTTTATTTCATACAATGTGTTTTAGTGTCTCACACAGCATGTATGTATGTGTACATGTGGATGAAGGGTCTGCTGTGGGAAAGGCTTAAGAATCCCACAGTCTTGTGCAATACTAAAAATCAACATGTGACAGAATTTTAAAGCATTGGGAAACACTAGGCACAGTCCATGATGTCACTGAGGCCCCTTGAGAAATGGTAGTCATTAACTTGGTTGAATGTAGTGATAAGAAGCCATTAAAATAAGCAGCACTTCTCTATAATTACAAAATTTCTCAGAAAAACAATTTCAGTGCCTGAGACATTTTGTGTTTGTTGCCCCACGGGTTCAAAGTTTCCGTTCCACCCATTTTTAAAAAGAAGTTCTTCTTGATTTGAGCCACTAACTGAAAGAAAAGAAGAAAAAGAATCAGTGGCCCCGATTTGCAGCAATTTTTGGCCATATTTAATTTTTGTTTAAACATCTGGGAACTCCGACAAAAGAAGCATAAAGTGAATTGTCCTTTGTGAGAGACAAAATTGATTTCAAATATTTTAAATGATATATGTTTATAGAAATTAATAATTAATTATACAACCTTGTACAATGACCTGTCTTCTATGGGTGTTATGACCTTTATTTGTTCACTTAGGTGATGTATCTTAGTATTTAGCCTCCCTTCTGTGTGTCTGTGTGTATGTATGTGTGAGTGTTGTGCAGACACATGTGTCTGAATGTGTCTATGAGTGAATGTGTGTGTTTGTGTGAGTGTGTGCATCTGTAAATGTGCCTGAGTGTGATTGTATGTGTGCATACACTGTGTGTTTATGTGTGTATACTTGTGTGTGTATGCGTGCTTGTGTGTGTGTTTATATAGGCATGCTTGGACTTTGGTGTCCACAGAGCATCTAAGATTGCCAAGGACACAAAATTCAAGAATATTTGACTTTTTCAGGTAATATGGTTTTGTATTTCCATATGTCCTATTAACACATCCCCGTATGCTTCAAATCTTTTTTTGTCTTCCCATTTATTATTTTCTTTTTTTATTAATTTATTTAGATTACATCTCAATTGTTGTCCTCTCACTTGTATCCTCCCGTCCCCCCTCCCTCTCTCTTTCATCCTATTTCCCTCCCCTTGGTCTATGACAGGAGGGGACCTCCTCCCCAACAATATGGTCACAGCCTATCAATCCTTTCTCCGAGAGCCACCAGGCCTCCCCAGAAAGGGGAAGTGGTCAAAATCTTCTTAGCATTACTCCTAAAACTTAAAAAATAGAACTGTGAGTATGGTGTAAACTTATTATATTCTTTACTTAAGAGCACCAAGAAGAAAGCATATGTATATTCTATACAAATGTGCTTTCCAGATATTTTTGCATATTTAAAAATAGATTTAAAATTATTTTGTTTAGAACCTGTTACTCCCACTTTTTTTTGATAAGCAGTTGATTAAGGTGCAGATATTAACATGGAGAACACAAAAGCCCGCCCATGCGCACCTGCACACGTACTAACAACTTAGGAACTACCACTTTTTCCTCTGTACTTGTAATAGGAAATTCAGGATAAAAGAATCTCCCCAATGTGTGTCTTCAGATTCTTATGAAAATACTGAACTCATAAGCAGAAAGCTCACACTGGAATACACACACACACACACACACACACACACACACACACACACACATATTTCTATGTATCGATATTTAAGAATATCAACCTAGATAGAGTCAGTTTGCATGTTTATATATCAAAGATCAAGATGGAGGTATGAGGCGTTAACCCTGAGCATAAAGCGGGGCATGGAATACTGGCCAACATAGATGCCAAGGCCACAGCCTCTGTGCTGCCCAACTCTGAACTTCATTTCAGCTGTGCCGGACTTGCTGGATTCAACCGGAAGACTCTGTATTAAGCCCTAAGCAAGTGCTCCTGGTATAGAGATGATACACCCCTGGGTTTGCCGTCAATGGCTTTTTTCAAGTAGAAATCTTCTGAAGCACAGTCATTTACACTTAAAAGCACAGGAAAGATGCATATTGTAACGTGCCAACTTAAATTTCAAGGCGGCACCTCCTTAGCTGACCACTTTGCCGCTTTTCGCTGCATTTGAAAGGTCTCCTTGGGAAGGACCTGTGAACAACTGTCTTTTCCCTTCCCTGAAACACACTGCACTCAAACAGCATACTGACTTATTTCAATCACATCATATCGATCCCCTGCCACTGATTTCCATCGTCTCTGCGTTTACAGCATCCCCTTTTGGGGCACAGAGGAAGGCTACAGGCAGCGATGCAGCCTCTGCTCTTTAGACAGCATGGACTCAACAAAAGCTTGTGGAATTACGAAGCTAAGAGATGCATGAATGGTCCGTGGCGCTAGGGTTTCTGGACTACAAGCTCTTGCGGGATTCCTGAGTACAAAGGAGCTTGGCGTGTGGTGTTTAAGAGGCCTGCTTCTAAGCACGTCGCACGTCTCTAAGAACCCGGCGATGGAACAGACGGCCGTTATCCCAGGATGCTGGAGAGGAATGTCTGGGTAGCTTTCATTTTATAAATAATCCACCAAGTTTAAACCGTGTTCAGATGTTTATAACAGAGCACATGTTCTTAGTGGTTGCAGGAGAGAAATGACCTCTACCGTCTATTAATATTATGCTAACTTCTGGTTACTAAATTTGTCATTGGGATAAATGTTATTTTCTGCACCATATAGAATTTTCTGTTAGGACTTAAACTAAATTTAGAAAAATAACATACAAGATTACATGTAGGTCTCATTCATATGTGTATAAAAATAAATACTGTGTGTGTCCGTACTCACGTACTTAATTGGAGTGGGGGGGGGAGGAAAGGAACTCTACTCTTTACTCTTTTCGTTAGAACATGGGGAAATGAAGAAAAAAAAATTAAATGATCTATTCTTCCCTTTGGAATGTGTTTTAAAAGTTTCAAATTAATGCTTGTGCCGCTTTTGAAATCAATTTTAATTTTAAAAGTTGCACGTGGGCAATCTCAATTGACCTGGAGATATTAATAATAGCATTTCTCACCATGTTGCCTCTAACTGTTAGGACACCGGCAGTGTTGGGGAAAGCGAGCCTCTTTCACACAGAATATTGTACAGCATCCGTTTCTGACTGCAGTTCTTAAAGTTAGGACTTAATTAAGAGTCTTGGTGTTACAGGCTTTCCCGTATATCTTTCTTTAAACCAGAACTAAGGATGGGGGTTGGAGATTTGGACAAAAAAAATCAATGACAGGGAACAGACAGGGTTACATATTTCCTGTGCATTCTGCTTGGTCTCAGCACAGCTGCAGACCTCCTTAGGAGCAAGCAAGGCTGACTGGCAGCTGGGAAACACCTGCTGAGCTGTGCCTGTGAGCATGGCTGTTGTCCACTTTGATTGGACAGGACATCTGTTTCTGATTGGTGGTTGTTCATGCCCTGCCAGTCACTAGAAAATCTCACTACCACCTCTGAGACTAGGTACCCATGCTATAATATTCATGTCACAAGGAAAAAGCTGCTTCTATCAGACTTTGACTCAGAGAGAGGAAAGGGGGATGGGACACTCCTCAAAAGACTAGATGCCCATATTTTACCTTCATTATTTTGTGCTTTCATTTACCTTTTTCTAGGGTTTTATCTATTTTTAGTCTTGTTTATGTGTATGAGTGAGTATTTATATGTGGGTATGTGCAAGGGACTGAAGATGCCCACAGAAGCCAGAGCTGGAATAAAAGGTGTGTGGCACCTCACTTGAGTGCTGTGAACCAAACTTGAGTCCCCTGCAAGATCAGTGTCTACACATAAATGCTGCACCATCTTCTCACACTTTTCCTTTTATCTTTGAACTTAGGTTTTTGTTCTCAGGGATTTTGAATGAAATTTGTATTTATATTCTTTCAATTTTGTTACCACTGTATTGAAATGATCTATTCTATACAGGAGATATATCTACCCAACTACATGCTGATGAGCTTTTATAAAAATATAAGCCTTAGGACATAGCCTGATTGAATGGTAACATGTCATTTCTTTCATATATATATATCAATTTTAAAATTATATTAGATAATTTCATATATGTAACAAAATATAACAGATTCTACCCCTTTTCTTCCTTCAAAATGACCATATCCACCCCAAACATGGCAGTATTCAAACTTTCTGCATTTTTAATGGTTTCTAAGTCCAGTTAGCTACTGCCTGTGTGTGTGAGGGTAGGCAAAACCCTGGAGCATGGAACGCCTACCAGTGGCCACATCCTCAAGACAGAGTGAGTCTCCATTCCTAGGAGTCATCTGCTTCCAGTATGTCCCCAGTAAGGGCTGGTCCTGGTGAGCATCTTCCCACCTATGCTTGCGTACTTGGTCTGGATCTTGTGCAGGACTTGGTGCAAATATCCATAGCAACTGTGGGACCATGGATGTGATACCTTACACTGTTCAAAAGACAGTATCTCACAGCACTCCTCCCTTCCTGTGGATCTTACGTCTGCTTCATCTCTTCTGCTGTGATGTCCCCTGAGGCTTGGTGGTGGTGGAGTTGTTTGATAAGGATGTCCCACTCATGTGTGAGGACTCGGTCTCTCACTCTTAGTGGTTTGAACAGTGCATTTCTTCATCGACTACAGAAAAAAAAGAAGCGTCTCTGGTAAAGACAGAAAACTAAATAGACCAGGTCTACTGGCATAAGCATAAAGATCTGAAGGCAATTTGACAGTATGACCATTTACAAGAATAATGACAGTGGGTTCTCAACTAGGGCGCGTGTCCTTCCAAGCCGTCGGGGTTTACTGTTACACTCATGACATTATCTTCCATGAAGGATGCCTCAAATCCAATCAGAAAGTGGTTAGCTACTCCTATCGGTTGTACCACTGTTTCACTAATAGGTACATCTTGCTGCTTGCATCAGTATTGCAGCTTGTATGGTCCCGTTCTGGGTAAGACTATTCCATGTCTTTTCTCCCCAGCACCCTGCATGGTTTCCTGGTCTCTTCGAGGCTGGTTTTCCTATGCCGTGCAGCAAAAGCACATAGTGTCTTCAGGAGTAGCTCCTTACCATATAGATATGATAAGTATTAAACATAATTGTAATAGCTTGTGTTGGAGTCCTCAGCGGTCTCCTTGACCAGCAACTCAAAGGGAGGTATACCATGTGATTTTCATTTAATAAGCCATACCTTTTTAGAGGGACACTGTCCACATGTGCAGGATACTTTGTTTGAAATCTTTTACTTTCAAGTTTTATTTTGTCATAAGCTTACTAACAAAAGGTTTCCACAGGGTTTTCCATAGATTCTTAGTGTTGGTTAAAGGGGCCCATCGCAATCTCTGCTTTCCGAAACCCCATTCCTGCTTAATACGTTATCCCATAATAGTTCTCTTCTTTCATTTCATGTGTGTTCTACCATCTTCCCCTTCATATGTTAAAACTGGTATTGTGAGATTATAGGACTCAATAGTTTATTTTTTTTAATTAGTATAGAATGTTACAGGTTTCTTTACAGCATTTTTACACATACTTAGTTCTGTTTCCTAATCTTTCTCATCCACATTCTCCTTTCCACTGCCACTCCCTGCCCCAGCCCATACCTTTTCACCACAGGATTCCCTTCCCTACTTTCTTGGTTTTCAAATGATTTTAAAGCAAACAATGCAGGAAACCATGGCGGTTTCAAAATAACAGGGAACACGAAGTCATTATTTTCACGTCCACTCACTAAATGATTCTTTAAAGTGTTAGTAACGGTACTGCTGTTGAGGGTTAGGAGCTATGACCCCAGGAAGAAACCCTACCATCATTTAGCTATGAATTTCATTTGCATGCATTTATTCTCTGAAGGTGCCAGTGGCCCGCCATCCCTTCTATATAGGCACACATAACTGAAGAGAGTATAAAATAAGGAAACTTTTACCTTATTTTTTTTTACTTCCTATTTTTGTCAAAAATGTAAACAGCAGGAAGAGCCTGAAATTCCCAGAGACTTTAATACAGACAGGATCTTCCACCTCTACCTGACATTTGGCAGAGATTTGAACAAATAAACGAAAACTGTACCTCACAACTACACACACACACACACACACACACACACACACACACACGTTCAGGCTGTGAAGGTACGCTTAGTGGCTAGACACAGCTGGAAATAATTGGGAAAGAGAGTACTGTGCAACAGAGTTTAAAAACCACATGGTCTCAATGATATTTTCATAGTGCTCCAAGCAATTTTCTTCCACAAGTCAAATGGTTTCAAGACACTCCAGCCCCAAATTACCTAGACAACATAAATGCCAAATAGGAAGAAGAAGATGAAGAGAAAGAAGAAGAAGAAGAAGAAGAAGAAGAAGAGGAGGAGGAGGAGGAGGAGGAGGAGGAGGAGGAGGAGGAAGACAAGGAGAGGTAATACAATGCAGTAGGACAAAACAACCAGTAATCCTTGAGGAAATTCCTTATCAAAACTGTGACTGGGACACATCTTAGTACAGACAGCCCCTGAGAAGCCTTTAATCCAAACTGCAGGGTGGCCTCATCTATCCCAGTTAAGAGAATACATAGTAATTCCCATGAGACACTGAAGAACAAGCCCAGTTTGCCTAACTCTGGTTACTTCTGTGTCTGGGAAGGGTGTCATAGAGCTGAGCTGATGGCAATGTACATGTGAGTAGGTGTTACTGTTTACAACGAGGAGTCTGCGCTGAATATGTGACACAGTGCCTGCAGGTGTTCTGTGGGTTCAAAGATGTGCTCTTCACAGAAAGCCTTATGCAATCTCCCTCGGTATTCTGTATAACTAAGTCAGCATTTGATCATTATGAATAAAATTACTGTCACACCACAAAAAATTCAGAGGTGATCTTCTCTATAATTCTGACAGTACTTGATAGTGATCAGTTATCGTCTAGATTATCTACAGTAGATATCTGACTATTACTTTTTCTAAAAATAAAATAGTACTATGTCATATCATGATATTGTCCAATTTTTCTCAGTGTCTATTTAGTTACCAAAATTCATTAGCAAATATCAACTTAGCATGCTGTGTGGAAAGTATTTATTCTAAGTGTCCTAGATGTAAAATTTACTTACACATCTTAAGATAATATATATTACTTTTATTTATTGTGTTATCATTCACCTTTATAAAGGTCAAATATAATAAGCCTTAAATATACACCAAATTAAAAGAAAATCCATATTTAAAAGGCTTAGATATAGTACTAAATAGATATTTTTGTCTTATTGGATTTTTAAGACTATTACAGAAAGAAAGAACATAAAGTGTAGCAGGCCTCTCATTAAGCATGCATCTGCCGTGATTGTAGCATGTCAGGATTAAGCATGCATCTGCCATGATTGTAGCATGTCGGGGCAAGCCTGCTACAATGAAGTTGGACTGGAAAGAAAGTGGGGAGGATCTGGGAGGATTTATAGGAGGGGAAGAATAGAATCAAAATAGATTGTATTAAAAAGATGTAAATAAGAAGAAGAAAATTCTAGTCACTGACATTGTCAGAGGAAGAGTTAAGATGAAAGGTGTTCGGAAAGAAGAGACTATTTAAAACGTGTGAGACAAAGATGACTTTTACAATTGTTACAAATGAACATGCCTGGGGGGGGGGGGAATCACAATGGGTAGATGCTAGATAGAAAACTGTACCTTTGGCTGAGTGGAGAGCCTCTGAGTACAGGAGTCTTGATCCACCTCTGCAACTTTTCAAAGCTATCTTTAGAACACAACAGCTGCATGGGTGAACTATTTCTCCACGCTCCTACCACTTTAGATAAAGATCACATAGCGAGAAATTAGCAAATTACAGAGTTAGCATGTCATTGTCACACATGTGACTTCACCAGGAAAGTCTTACTGGAGAAAAGCTGGTTCATCTAGTGGCTTACTGATTACAGGAGCTGTGCTGCTCTAACAGCTATATAGATACAGCAGCAACTGGCCGGCCAAGAGAAAAATATTTACTGTCTGGTTCAGTGAAGAAGGGTTGCCAACTCCTGACCTAAACAATTACTGTAGATTGTTTTAAAAAAAAAAAAAAAAAAGAGAGAGAAAGAAATGAAAGACTACCGAGTCCTTAGCAGACAAAGGCAGACAGGGTTAAAATGCCATACCTCTTTCCGGACAGTGTGCTGTGTCCCAGAGGCTTGCCTTCTGTCATTTTATCTCCAGTACCATCATTGCAGGGGACATCTAGTTGGCTTAATGGCGGGAATGCCACAGACAGAATCCATGGAAAGAAAAGAAAAGTCGCCAGAGCCCATTAGTGTGAGATGACGCTTATTAGATCCTCACACTAGTAACAAGTTTAGTTTCCCAAACATCTTCTTTGCTTCTGATACAAAGTAATTATTATTTTTTTTGTAGGACTTGAGGCAAATCTCAGGATCAAATATTTGTTTTCCTAGACTGTCATCAATAGCGTATTTCAGACTGGAGTCACTATGGAGTGAGCTGATTCCTAAGACTCCATTAAACTGATTGAAATCATGAAACAAAGTCATCAATCTAGATATATTAGCAGCCCGTGTTCCCCATTTAGATTTGCTAATAAAAGATTTAAGATAAGAAGGCCATGGAGTGCTTTCTCCCTAGCTGTGGGTTCTGCCTGGTGTCCTAACATCTAAGATGAACGATAATGAGTTCTGGAAATGAAATTAAAAGAATGATCTGGAACACTAGGGAGCAGACTACGCAGGGTCACTACCCAGTGTCCTCAGACCACAGTTACTCAACAACTGAGAAAAAAAATTGTAGGGAATAATAAAAATGACAGTGACATTTGCTTTTGTAGCCAATGTTTTAGTATATACATTCAGACTTTGGAGGGCTGGAATCACATTCCCCAAACTGCCAGCATTTGAGGTGATATGTCTTCTTGTAAAAAAATAAATAAAGTCATCATACCGTGAATCAGAAGTTTAGGCAGCCGGTGTCATATCTACTACATTGTGTTAGCATACCCAACTAATACTGTCTTTCACTCTATGATCACTAAGTTTTAACCATAGTATACTTTGAGGGTAGTTTATTTAATTACAAGACTGGACCAAAAGCTAAGAGGATTATATCACTTTAGTACATAACAGCAAAATAAATGAATTTGGTTTTAGAATGTCTTCATCAACTTGTTCTTTCTTTCATCATATATTTAAGCAATAAAATAGTCGAAGTATCTGTAAGACACATGATGCTAACCTATAGGGATAGGGTCGTGCTTATTCTTAATACCTAATTTGTACTTACATGAAAGTGACTTTTTGTTTTGTTTTTTTCTGATGATGCTAAAATTACCCCATATAAGGTAAGTGTAAGAATGAGTAACTAATGATGTATGATGTAATAATTTTATGATAAAATAGAATAGTTCTACTCACTCTTAAGTAGAAATTAAAAAGAAATCTGGGGGTGAACACGATTCCAAACATGTTTGTCTTTTGAAGAAACAATTGCACACGAAGTTTAGGATCTTGATTTTTCTGAGTAAAATTTACAAATCTGTCATTTCTCTCTAGAAATAAATGTGATCCACTCTGCAACTCTATGGTTAGATGTCTCATTGACCACCCAGATCAAAGCATTCACACAGGTCTTGTGAGATACACCCATCCATTAGATGGCCACTGAATATAAATGGCCTAGTGCCACGCCCAGTTCATGTGGACGCAATCATGGCCTTGAAATTATGAAAGAGTTCTTCTGTTTCTTGTGCTGTGAGTGATCCAGTATGTGTCTTGGTTGCTCTTACTCCTCAGAAGGGAAACACTAAGACATATATACCTGTACTGTGCTGGCTGTTTCCTCAGCAACTGGCCTCTATTCTGTTCTCTGTTTTCTTCTCTGGGGTGGCTGCAGACTTATCTTGAAGCAATGCTTTCCCTGTCCTCTTTGGCTTGGCTTTTAGATTGGGTTGATTTAAAAAAAAAAGATATGACAGGAGAAGAGGGCAGGGCCAGACACAAGGAGATGGTTTTTCTAGGCTGTCACCAATGGGCTTCAATACCATTGCATTTCCATTTCTTAATTACTTAGTTGTTGATGGTAAGCCTCTTTTCTGTGGCTACTACTTTCATAAGATGCATACAATGCCTTTTACCCTTCCAGAATTAAGGTTGGAGGTAATGGCATTTAGCATCCATACATAAGTGTATCATTTCTCTTGGATGGTTCTTCCCAATCTCACTCTTCTAAAAAAAAAAAAGTACATCTTATTCTTAGTTATATCTTTCATATCAATCTTCCATAGACTGGCATAACTAAAGTGATATTTATTTCTTAAGGCTATCAGACTGTAAGGATACCAGTAAAGGTAGATTCATATAAGGTGTATAAGGTGTTGCTTTTCCATGCTGGAGACCTCTCTGTGTCCTTATATCAAGGAAAGAGAACAGATAGTTCTCAGTGGTCTCTTCTATAGGGGAATCAGTCATCATGTAGTGGTTCCAACTTCATGACGTAATTATCTTCACAAAGCCCTACCTTCCAATGCTACCATGCCAAGAGCTGGGATTTCCACAGCAATTCTTCATGCTTTTTCAATCGATCCTCACTAAGCCATTTTAAAATGTATATATTTTGCAACTCAGATATCTGCCTAAAAGAGTTTTCATACTGTCATGTTCATTACTAAAGATGTTTAAGTATCTACAAGCTATTTTTCTTGAATATCTAATTATTATAATTCAATACGAAATGGGAAAATAAGAAATATATGTGTACACATTAATTGCTTACAGGAACTTGATCTAAACAGAATTGTTTTTGTTATATGAGACTGCAATGTTATTTGGAGAGGTAGATGTTGGTATTTCCATTTATTCAATTGTATTTTCAAGTATGCCATGGATGTTTTGGCATCTTGGTTTAAAATAAATCGATTCAACAGTGGTATGCCTTGAACATCACTAGTGTTGCCTGGTGATGCAAGAATGAATGGTAAAATAATAACCAAAATCATCTGAGTCTAAAAACCTTATGCTATTGACAGCTAATGCTCAAGAGAGCTGGGGGCAGATAGTTTTTTCATCGTTGTCTGACAGTGGCTATCATGATTCTTGCTTTGCTGCAGTTTCTAGGCAGCATCAGTCTCCATGCTGTTGCCACATCCCCTGACCAGTTCACATCCGTAAGCATTCTCAAATGTGCCTCCAGCTACTTGAAGCTTAGCAACTTTAGTTGTGAGGCTCTCTCAGTCGTATTTCAAAGGTACTGATGGAGAATCCCATACTAACCAGACTTCTCTTCGTGATCAGAGGACTTAGAAAATATGTAAGGACACATTTTTCTCATTTCTGAACAACGAACTTTAATCTGAGCTTCAGCTAAAGAAAGTCAATGATTGAAAAAAAAAAAAAAACCAAACCAAACCAAACCAAACAAACAAAAAACAAAAAAACCCTTTCAGACAGCCCTTGTCTGGAAAAGCAAACATGGCCTCTGAGACCCTCTCCTTTTGAAGGATGTATGTCACATGACATTCTAAGAATGGCAATACCAACTCCCTAGACTTATAGAATACCACACAATTTTCCCTACCAACACCAACACCCAATGACAGTATATATTTTCTCATTGTTGATGCTCTAAGTATACTCTTTGAGAATTAAAACTGAGCAAGTGTTTCCTGATCCACGACCAGATTTGCTTTCCTCAAAAACAAAAGAACAAAGCAAAACAAAACCAAAAACAACCTATCACTACCATCATATTGGTGAATCCCGAGCAGTTAATAACCATCCATAGTTATCTAGAAAAAAAAATCATTATTCCTTTCAGGTATCTGCTCTGTAAGCATGGCTACATTTGTGTCATATGTATTTGTAATAATTTTGTCATAAGACTAAGGCACGCATTATCTATGCATTATAATATAAGCTGTTAGCAAATGGTTGGCTGTATTTATTAAGAACAGCAGTATGATAGTAAACATATAAAACTTCCTGCACATATACATTAAATAAAGTTACATTCCTGTTTTCACCTCCCAAAGGCCACATAAAACCATGTCAGTCTTATAAGCAATATAAATTATTAAATGATAACCTATCAGTTTCTCTAAAACAATGTGGGTTTCTTTTTGTTTTTATTTTTAATTTTTAGTTTTTCCATACACTAACCCCCACCTTCTGCAGTAAGAGAGCAAATCAGTACTGTCCAATGCAAAGCATGGTTTTAAATATTTTTTCCAGCTAGGGTTATATATTGAATTTGCTTTTTCTACAAACTGGTGGAAGAGAAAACCAATGGTTTAGTAGTTGGAAGTAGACTGCAGTAACATTTGTTACTGTGGTAAGATTGTACAAAATTCTAAGGTGTATCTTGTGCTTGTCATGTTAGTCAACCATCTATCTGCAAAAGTAAAATTGCTACAAGTGGAATTAATCATACATTATACCTCCCTGTAGACTCAGTCCAGACTTTTAAAAGGCTGACTTAACCAATCAATATGCAATTTCTGCATTATTAAGAACATATTCTCTTCCTACCGCCGTGTATCATGTTCTCATTACAGAACATTGCCTCTGGTCAGCGCTCTTTTTTCTTAACAACATAAAAAGTTTTTTTTTAAATGCAGAAAACATCTAGTCCGAGAAAATTCAGTTTAAATGCCCAGCATTCCTTCAAGAGAAATGGCAGGTAGAATTTCATCTATATTAGTCAGGGTTTTAGAACAGCAGGTAGTATGTGACTTTAACTGACAATTTTTCTGTGAGTAATTCAATTGACATGGAATAAATCTGGTTATGTTTTTGCCGGCTTGGTATTTCAAGGTTGTATATTTTTGCCTTTGTGGAGATGGACCCAAATTGTAAAATCATTCAGCAGTGGAAATTCCGCCCCCCCTACCTTTTGAACTAACCTGCTTCCTCCTTCAGCAGAGCTTGCTTTAAAAACCTACTGTGTATTTCTAGCTGCACAAGATGAGACAAATCTATTTTTATATATTCTCCCTCCCTAAATCCTACAGGCAAAAAGCAGAGAAATCAGAAAGACATAGACTTCAGTGGTTTCTTGTGATGTCCACCTCTTGCCCTCTTCACCCTATGTAGTTCTGTCCATGTGGTTCTGCTCACTGCAGATCCAGTTGATCCGTATTGTATGCCACAAGCACTGGTTTATTGCATTTGGTAATAGCATCTGGTTGTTCTCTCTTTCCTGCTCCTCCCCTCCCCTCCTCTCCTCCCCCTCCCCTCCTCTACTCTCCTCCCCTCCCCCCATCCCTTCCCCTCCCCTCCTCTCCCCTCCTCTACTCTCCTCCCCTCCCCTCCCATCCCTTCCCCTCCCCTTCCCTCTCCTCCCATCCCCTCCTCTCCCCTCCTCTCCTCCCCTCTCCTCCTCTCCCCTCCCCTCCTCTCCCCTCCTCTCCTCCCCCTCCCCTCCCCTCCCCTCCTCTACTCTCCTCCCCTCCCCCCATCCCTTCCCCTCCCCTCCTCTCCCCTCCTCTACTCTCCTCCCCTCCCCTCCCATCCCTTCCCCTCCCCTTCCCTCTCCTCCCATCCCCTCCTCTCCCCTCCTCTCCTCCCCTCTCCTCCTCTCCCCTCCCCTCCTCTCCCCTCCTCTCCTCCCCTCCCCTCCTCCCCTGTCCTCTCCTCTCCTCCCCTCCCCTCCCCTCCTCTCTTCTCTCCTCCCCTCTCCTCTTCTCCCCTCTCCTCTCCTCTGCTCTTCTCCTCTCCTCCCCTCCCCTCCCCTCTCCTCTCCTCCCCTCTCCTCTCCTCCCCTCCCCTCCCCTCTCCTCCTCTCCTCCCCTCCCCTCTCCTCTGCTCTCTTCTCCACTCCTCTCCTTTGCACCCCTTTCCAGCCTTCTTCTCCTCCCAGCCCCCACCTTCCCATTAGTCTGGAAGAACTAATAAAAAATTGTTATCTGATCAATTACACTTAGTTAAGCAGTGATATATTAGGAATGCACACATCTCCTGCCACAAAGATATTATAAGAGCATGCAATTGGAAGCAAGGATAAAGAGTAACAGAAATTTAGACTCAAATTACAAGTGTTCCCAGGACTTTCCAATGAGGAATAGTCACAGTAACTCATAGAGATAAGAGAATTTGTCCTAAAATTAGGAGGAAAACAACAGGGACATATATAGCAATCAGAAATTGGTTTAAGCATAGGTGTGTATGCACTAACAATGTTTAGGACAGTGATAGGGCATATAGGTTGGTGGCTCCATGAGATCATGAACCAAGTAATCTATCTGCCAGGTGTCTCCTTCTGTTTCATTATACTCTGAATTTCACAGACAACATCTTCTAAGAGAAGAACATTTACAGTTCATCCATATCACTAAATTGTGTGTGATTATGTGTGCAGGAAGTAGCCAGATCAAACTGCTACAGCTTCAGTCTCATGAGAGGGACCAGGAGAGAAGTTTCTATGCAGGTAGCAAACCAGAGTTTCACTGTGAAAACAGCTACAGTTGATACTGAGGGATGTCGAAGAAAAACGAGAAGAGTGAAATGAAAAACAAGACTTTATTTTTAATTTGAAATGAAATTTTCATACAAAATATTCTGATGACGGTTTCCCCACCCCCAGCTCCTCCTCACTGCTCCACACACTCAACTTCACTCTATCTTTCTCCCTTTCTTTGGAAAACAATTGAACAGCCAAAATAAAAGTGAAAAAATTTTAAAGGGGGAAAGCACAAAAAACACACACAGAAACACACACACACAGACCTTGTAAAATCACAAAATCATAAATCATAACTTAAAAGCAAAAGACAAGCAAGACCAAAAAAACTTCCCAATCAATGTAATAAAAGTCAAAAAGTCTTTAAAATATACCATAGAGGACATTTTATGTTGGCCATCTGCTGCAGGACATTACGTGTGGTTAACATCCCCAGTGAGACTCCACTGCAAGTGATTGTCAAATGGTAATAGTATTTTCTGGTGTATAAGATGACTTTTTAACCCCACCACCACCACCACCAAAAAATCCATGCCAAACTCGAGGGTTACCTTATACACCGGGCGCTTACTTGCAGCTGCTTCCCTTGCCTCATACGTCCAGCGCATATAGTGGTGGGTGCCGCTGCCATTTCTCCTGCTCTGTGCCTGGGGAGTATGAAGCAAGGAGGAGCAAGTTGCGCACATCTTCCTGGACCTCGAGGAAGAGAACATGAGCTTGGATAGGCTCTCCACCATAGCCTGCTAATTCGACTTGGAGGGCTGCGCACTTTAAGGGCAGTGTAGGCTGGCACTAGCTGTCTGCCGGCATTTAATAAAGTGCCTCTGTGCCCTGCCTGCAAATAGACACATGCCTGAGTCTGCTGCACAGGGTAGTCTTATACGACGAGTGTATTCCAAACTCTATATTTTAACTGGAAAATTTGGGATTCGTCTTATATGCTGGAAAATACAGCTTCTTGTTTTGGGAGTGGGAGCTTATATTCACTGTTTCTCTTTAGCACTGGGAGCTTGTCTGACTTGAGTCTGTAAAAACTGGATTTTCAACACAGGAATATGGTATTGAGGAGTTTGTTGGTACTGTCACAGGTAAGTTGTCACTTGATGGTTTTCTAGGAAAGCTTGCACACACACACACACACACACACACACACACACACACACACACAAATATACAGACATGAAATTGTGGAGATATGATGATGTGTTATATTCAAACCTGAGGTCTGTCCCATTTTAGGAAACTGTTACTGTTACAATGAATACATTGGAAATTTATGGTAAAGGTTTATTTTTTATTTTTAATGGTGCATATATATGTTTTAGTGATATATATACATATGTATAATGGTATATATGTGTGTGTGTTTGAATACTGGTTTGTAGAACATTCCTTAAACATATACACAATAAAAGGAAATTAAATAGTGTTTCCAAGTAATGAGAAACGAAATCTCTAACTAGACACCATATGCTAACAAATAAAATCCTCAGTACTAGGGATGCACTATCTCTTGAGTTATTGGCCGAAAGGGTCTCATGGACACCTCCAAATATTTCAGGCTATTGCCAGTACTACTAGCTGACCTCTACAACCAGACACTAAGGCCTTATTGCTGCAGATACCACTTACGTATGTCATTGAAAATAGGGAAATGAGGTACAAGAAGAAACTTTACCCCTACTGACAGGCATCTGTGCTTCTGGAAGGTACTACAGATGCTACTGTGGAGGAAAAGCAATCATCACTGTCATCTAGCTAGAAAACTTGTCATCTACAATAGAGATACAGTTTTAACATTCATTTTAGCATATAAAAATAGCAAAGGGAAAGAAAGATGGGCTTATAGGAAGTGGTTAGGGTTATAATAGGAAGTCTAGTTTATTTACAAATACTTTCAGGTGAAACTAGGTTAAAAGTTTGGTTATCAATCTCTATCTGATAACATTTCTCTTCTTTTCCCTTCAAAATATGACATCTCCTATTTATAGTAAGTCACCTTCTCCCGTGCTTAGGCATGCTTAATTGCTATTTATATCCATGTCATGTTGGAAGTAATTTTTTTCTGATTTAGTCAACATGCAACTTTTCATTAAGACTCAAAGAGCCAAGCATTTTGTTTTGTGATATTTTCTTTTCTGGTTTTACCACCCATAACTCAAGCATAGCTATCCAGGGTCTGGCCATATTTACTTAGGTCCAGTTTTTCATCAGCCAAGTGGTCAGGGTTATTTTCACATTGCAGAAAATGTTGGAATATACAACATATGATGCAAAATATTCTTTCCCACTGACTTATTTACGTAATTTTGTGTTCCCCCAAAGTATGGTACATGCCTAATGCTTTCACACATGTATTAATTTAATGAAATGTCTCTTTGCAAGAAGTTCTTGCTAATGATAGGATTTGAGTTGTGGCAGGCAATATTTAGGGTATTTATTTTTAAATAGAAAAGATGTGTGTATTTATAGTCAAATAGTCCCATTTTGCCTGGAGAAAAGTGAACATTTTTAAAAGTTATTTTTTATAAGTATAAAATTCTTCCTGGATGTAGAGACATTAAAGTGAACTTAATTTTAACTCATTTATAAAATAACAAATATTTTCATTTATAGTATTTTTTTAAGCAAAGAGTAATAATATATTTGGATTTTTATAAAATATACATTAGGTAAAGGAAAAATTAATTTTATATGTATCTATCCTTTTAAGTGTTTTGATAAAATAAAACTTATTGTAAATGTCAAAATGATATATATATATATATAATATCATACATTAATTGTAAATCAGAGATAGCTACAAAGTAACTTATTCCTGCTTTGCTTCTAAGGAAGTTAGTTAATCTTTCAGAAGGAATTTACTATTCAATTGATGACTACAAATATGGATTCCACCTGACGTCTCTTTCAATTAGCGTGTTTCTAACTAATTTTGTCTGTGGAGACACTACCTCATAAGGAGCAGACCTCAGCAGGAGAATATCAAAAGAGGCCTTAGTCTTGCTACTGAGGATGGCTACCATGGGCAGGGCAAGTCATCATGGTAGGGGTGGTGATGAGACACAGACTTGGCTAACCTTCAGCAACTTACCCAAGCATGAAAGCAAGTCTCCATCCGAGTCTGTTGTGGGTAAAGAGAATGTGGCGAAAGCTTCATTCCACAGTTGGCTGGGGATGAGCAACAGTTGTTGTTCACCAGAATAAGATCAGGGATATGACCACAGCCCAGTCCAGTTAGCATCATGTGTTTCTATAGCCACCAACTGCTCACCATTGTCAACAATATTGTGAATGTCCACCTGTGGTTTCCAGAAAAATACTGGGTTAGAAATAGCTCAGTATAACTGTCTTCAGTGCTTTAGGTAAAAATGTTCATATGGCCTCGGATAACTAGATCAAATTTGTCTCTAACTACTCTGTATTATCATTTTTATACTTAAAACATATGAATATTGAATGTAATATTTTAGTTAAGACTTTATTGACAATACTGCACAAATCAGTGAAACAGACTGAGGTAAAACATACTGAATCTGACCTTAATAAGCTTTTAATATCATATGTTCATGCCTAGAATTCAACACACACACACACACACACACACACACACACACACACACACACTCACTCACTCAGGGTAAAAGTTTATAGTTTATGTAAACCTGCGATGTTGGTGGGTGGCACTGTCTCATTTGTTCTATTTTAAATTTATCCAAGCAAAATTATGAGCTTTAAGTAACCTTTGTTACTCCTTTTTTTTGTCACCTGCATTTATGTGTATAAATCTCTTTTCTTTTTTTCTTATCAATTACATTTTGTTTTTTTTAAAGAATTTCACACGTATGTGGAATGCACCGTTACTACTCTTACATTCCCCATCTTCTGTTATCTTACTCCCATCCCTATAAACCTCTCGTCAATTTTTTTCCCACATTCGCATCTCTTGCTTTTGTGATCCACTGACTCTAACCCTTGTCTTTTGGGTGATTTTTTCAAAGGGAATCAGTTTGTGTTTTTTCTTTAAAACTCAAAAAGGTATCTCTGCAGATTTTATGATCATGTGTTGATTAGTTCTATCTGAAAAGTAAAAAAAAAAAAAAAAAAAAAAAAGACATGCTACCTCTGCCTTTAGTATCACACTTCTCTTTTTTTTTGGGGGGGGCGGTTTAATTTCCCATACTTTCTTAAATATCTTAAATTCTATAAAGGAGGTGCTTTTTAATTTAGTGTTTCTGGCTTTGTAAGACATGTCCTGTCAAGCCATTCATAATGCACTGAGTAATGGTTTGGGGAAATACTTTGTTCTATACTTTAGAAATTGCATACCACTGCATCTAGAACCTGACATTCTCCATTGTCCCTTTCCAGGCTGAGTGTAACAAAGGCCTCCTTGTGACACTGAGAAGGCTCCTGCGACAAGCAGAAAAAAACCTCAGGTAAGCAGGAATGTTCTGGAAAGATTTTAGGACGTAAGTAGAAGCCAGTGCAAGGTTTATCTGTGTTATTCTTTCCAATGGGCAGTCAAAATAATTCTTGTTCTGTGCTTGCTTCAGACCCTACAAGGAATTTCTATATGTTTATCCACAGGTCTTCATTGCGCCCTCTGAGGTAAATACACAAGAGTTTGGCAGAGGTGAAGGTTATTCCATGCATTTTTCATGAGAGAAACTTCAATAAAGTGAAATAATTTGGTGTCCCAAACACTATGCCAACAAATGACAAGGGAGGCTGTCTGTATTCAGATTGTGCAAACAGAACAGCTTGAGTTTCCCACATTCCAAGGCTTCCAGCCAGCATATTGGGCTAATCCACTTCATTAAAAAAAAAATTCAATTAACACAACAGGAACAGTTTCAAAAGCTACCTGGAAAGTATGTACTAGGACTCTACATGTTTTACTGACATGTAACTCCTAGAAAAACAACAACTGTCTCACACACACACACACACACACACACACACACACACACACACACACTATGCTATGTGTGGGTTCTCTAGATTTTTGACCCAAATACTCTCAGTTGTTTTCAGGCCTTGGCAGCCTGAAGTATCCACTTGTTGATATGAAATGCTCCACTCTTTTATTCTTCAAACCATGAGTAGTTAATTCTTTTTTTTTTTTTTTTTTAGCATTCACAAGTTCTTTTATTTCAATGATAATTACTATGATATATCATAGATAACAAATTGCATTTCAACACAAGTGTGTGGTTGTGCTTGGTACAGAATAGCTGTGAAAGTATGAGGCCACAATTACATTGATACCTAAACCTCACAAGAGAGTAGTTAATTCTAAAACATTAAAAATCGTGTCATTTTGGAAACCTCTAAGCATTAGTGTGCAGTCAAATAATGAAGATACAAATACATATTGGCAGCAAATAGAAAGGACCAAGCCATAAGGTGTTTTCCTGTGCTGCCTGCTTGTTTTCCATTTGAGAAGGGGATTCTGCTAGGGCAGACACGGCACTAGCTGCACTCACAACCCTTATGAAGGGGTTGCGATGCAAATTCTTGAGGTTCTACTCTACACCTTCTTCACACAAAGCTTGGAACCCAGTAATGTACATTTTATCAGATGATACCTAGCCATGCCAAACATGGAGATCTAGAGATGTTCGTAGAGTATGCAATGACTTTGAGAGAGCTTCTACTGTTCCCTAATATGCCTCCACTGAACATGCTGAATTTGCAACCAGAATTATAAGATCAGCATGAAAAAACGTGAGGACATAACTGTGTGCTCTGTGGTCCATCTAGAAATGGTGCCCAGGTCCATTGCAGCATTTTGCAAAGCAGGGACTGGAAGTGTGTGTAGATGTGCAGTCAAGGCCCCTCTGGCACCTCTAGAAAGTATGGGAGACTCATCGCCCAAATCATTGGCATGTTTACACCTGCTCTCGTGAGGTTTCTTTAAAGTCTTGGCACACAGCTTGCAGCAATGTGGGGACTCCGCCACCGCATTCTTTCTTATTCTCCTTCCTCCTTGGAGTGGAAAAGTTCTTTTGCTCTGGTTTATAAAAATAAGCATGAATAGCATCATGGTTACTGTTTGAAATATGAAACTTTCAAGAGCACCTCAGTTTGGCTATATAATTCCAGGTGGCCAGCCTGAAAGCATATGCATACAAGCAACAGAATAAGGGCTCAGTAGGTTGTATATAGATATCGAGGAATATATATGTATGAACATATATACATACATAAAAACAATTAAGGAAAATTAGGTGAGGAGCTATAAATTCAAGAGAGAGAGAGAGCAGAGGGAATGTTGGGTACATGAGAGATGTAGGGAGAAAAGAAAAAAAAGGAAAATGATATAATTATGTTTTAATTTCAAAAAAATTTAAAATATATTATTAGGAATGACCAACAAGGTTATTGCTTATTTGGGAAAGTATCTGAAGGTACTTAGGGGCTTATGCAATAAGAAATCCATCAAATCAAATTCTTTTTGTTAATACATGGTGCGGTTTTGTGTTGGAATTGCCAAGGAATCCAGAAAAATTATTTTTTCTTCCAGAATGTGTTAGTTTTATAACACTGCAGAAAGAATGTACTGCCTACCACATGAGTGATGGAAAAGAAACAGGTTTGTTGTTTTGAGCTTGTGGGCATCAAAGTGCTGCAGTCAAAGAATTAGCTAAACTGTGCTGTGTCCAGAGAAGCAAGGGGAGACGCTGTGTCCTTCCTTTCATTATGTTGGGACTCAAGTCCTTGGCTTGTGGGTCTTTCCCTACTAGCTCCCATCTTACTCACCTTCTTCCTCTGTGTTTCTGTGTCTTGTGTATTTGCTTCTGATTCTGCAGCTCCTGCCCTGTGTCCTTCCCCCAGCACACACACACACACACACACACACACACACACACACACACACACACACACGCTCCTATTGGCTCTGTGATTCTCCTTGACCACCAGATACCGCCAACAGTCTCAAGTCCTGCCTGGACCCTTTATTTTGAGAACAGGGTGGGTATATAAGCTGCCTATCATACAAGGGGCACTGTTCTCAGCAATGAGCTATGTACCTCTTTATCCATACAGGACAAAGAAATATTTTTGCATCTATTATTAGAGCTGTATTTATGAAAGAAAGCAGTACAGATTAAAAGGGTTTATGAACATTTTCCCCAGAAAATGACAATACATACACTATTTTAATGAAGGCAACCAAACCTGTTTGATAACGAAGCTCTCAGGTCTGTGTGAGTTGGCTCGGTGGGTAAACGTGCTTGCCTCTGACAGCTTGCGTTTCATCCCCAGGGACCCACTGGTAGCAGAAAGAGAACCAAGGCCTACAAGCTTTGCTCTCCTCTCCACTCACATGCCATGAAACGTGTGCAGGCAGGCACTTTCTGCCCTCTTCTCTCTGTCCTCTCTCTCTCTCTCTCTCTCTCTCTCTCTCTCTCTCTCTCTATCTCTCTCTCTCTCTATCTCTCTCTCTCTCTCTCTCTCACACACACACACACACAGTAGGGTCATTTTACCTTATTTGTGTATTCAATGAATAGAGTGGGTATTTTACGTTGCTTTTATGATAATTAACAGAGCACATAATGTTCTTTTAAAGAGAAGAGAAGGCAGCTCACTGAGAACTTTACTTACTATTTCATAACTGAACTATGCAAAAAAACTGATTGTGTTCTCTTATTAATATTACAATCATGGCAGTAGACATAAATATGTTCTGTGTTTAATTTGTAAGACCAATAAAATTTACAATGTCTAAGGAGAATAATGAAGTCAGCCCATAATACAATTTATTTCTTTTTTTGAATAATACAGTAAATACTCATATAGAGGATTGAAACATTATAATGTCAATTACAGAACTCAAACAAGTCTTTTGTAACTGCTAGCAAAGATTGAAATAACCAAATAATTTACAACAATCAGCATGCATCAAGAATTGGTTCTTTTGGCTACAAACGTATGTTGATTACAGGTGATTGAGAGCACCTTTGTTTTAATCAAATCATAATAGACCAGGGCTCTAGCAAGTGTCTCGAGAAACCAGAAATGACAGCATAAATTGAGTCCCAAGCTTTACCCCCCAGACTACCTTTGAACATTACGTTGATCTCAGCTCTGGCAAAGAAAATCGCACCAAATGAATTCAATTTAATTTCTGTAATCTGTGAATTCATGGAGTGAATGCAGGTGAGGTTATTTGTTTTCAATGAGCCATTTAATATCATGGAGGGGTTTTGTAATCTCTAATTAATTTTTTGCCCTCAGCTGGCCGATTGATTAATAACCCATGGGAATGAGAACTCGGCCATATTCCTCTCCCAAGTAATTACTACCCAAGTAAGAACGTCACATTGAACGTTGCCATCATTAAAATCATATCAAATGTGAGCGAACGACGACGGCAAGAACAGGTCCAACAAATTCCAATTACTATTGATTGATTAGTAAAATTTATATCATAAGAATTACAAATCTGTCCTGTAAAAAATTAGAAGAATGAGGAAAATAGCTGTGATTTTTTTTTATTGACACTACTTCAACTATCCAAACATGTTTTTTTTCTTTTTTTCTTTTCTTTTTGGTTAGCAGAATATAATATAAGCCTGTGCAGAATGACTGCTAAATTTAACTCAGACAAACACGTAACAAATCACTATCCCGTAGTGAGAAGGCACACCTCATAGGCTCCGTTTTTTTCCTTTCTTTCTATTTCTTTCTTTCTTTTTTTTTTCTTTCCTTGGGGCCTGGATATAAGACCACAGCCATCTAAATAATCCTCCAGAAATAAACCAATGAAATCGTGAGGCTTAAACAGACAGGGTATTATACCTGCTGCTGGTAAATGTTTCCATAGCTCAACCACCTTTCCAGTAAAAATTTTGTCCCCAGGGGAAAGTCAGCAACTAAGATTTTTTTAAACTACTTTTCTGCAACAGAAAAGTTTGGGGCAATTGAGCCTTTATGAATTTTAATATTTATGGCTATTATTTTACTTAGAGAATTACCCACCCATCAAGTTTATTGTGAAAATATTACTACTGTATTATTATATACCCATAAATTAAATTCTTCTGAAAATCTAGATGATTAACTATGAGACTGCTTCTTAATGAAGTAAATAAATTAAAAATGATTTTGTTTCCATAGCCTATTTTTATGTTCATAATTATTTCGTGAGTATTTCAATTAAATGAATATTGGAAGGTAAAAAATCCTTTGTGAAATTTCTCGGTTAATTGCTTACAGAGTGAACCTCTGTGGATTGTCAAGGTCCATTTAGATTCGATTCTTAAATTCTGGAATGTTTGGACCTTGCTAGGCATAGTGACATGTGCCTCTAATCTGAGCACTCAGGAGACATACACAGAAGGATTGCCTTTTGCTCAAAACAAAACCCCCAAACTCTGAGCATCACAAGCCTGGCTGTCTGTTTCACCCTTGGGAATAGTGTCTCCCCCTGTATTGTGCTGAGCGTGGAACCCGGGGCCTTGTGCGTGTTCAGCAAGTGTTGCACCACTCAGCTGGGGATCCAGAGATTTTTCACTTCTTGTTTTGAGACAATTTCAAACTCAATTTCTTGGACCAGGCCTGTGGTTCACTCACCCTGGCTGACTTGAACTACGACATCGTGCCTCGGCCTCCTAATGGTACTTATTTCTTAACAAACTTGCAACTCCTGAACAAAATTTCAGTCAAGATAGGACACAGAGCAGTGAATTTGGTCACTGCTACTGGGGACTCTGTTGTGACATATGAAAGATAGCCACCAGACAGTAAGCTGTTTGGTGAAAATACAGATGTGACAATAGTTAAAAGGAAAGGTTATGTTATTTGTCAAAATCTGAGATGCATATGAACCCTTTACCTAACATAAAGGTCTGTGGGATGTGCTTAATAGCTATATGTGTTTGCATAACAAAGGCATATATATACACAACATACATATGTATGAATGTATTTGCATAATTGTGTATTTTTGAAATACACTGGAACTGAGAGCTCCTTTTCAAAGGTGTCTCGAGACAGCTTAGGCAAAGTTACAAATGAACAGAGACACAGTAGACCACTGCTAATTAAACTATTTCCACCTATCCAAACTCTGCTAAACTAGCTAACCCACAAACAAATGGAAGTCTAGAGAGGAAAATTATTCACACCAGAGCGTGTCTGTGTCTGACAGCAGGGTGTGCAGTACAGGGATGAGCCCAGACACAACAGTTTTATGTTGCCAAAAGAAAATCGGTAGTCTACAAAGGAAAAGATTAAATCTAAATGATGAACAAGACTGTACCTTCTTGACTGTTCAAGATGCAGAGGAAAGGTCATGTGTTTGGGGGTTTATAAACGGTTCTCTGCATTCAGTCAGCGAGGCTGCCATTCTAGGCTGATGTGTGGCTTTGCAAGGTCATAAAATAAAATATCCCCCCTTTTTTTCTCCTCTGAATTGCTAATGCTATTATTATGAAATGAGTTTTCTCTTATAATGAAATGAGTATCATTGTGTCTCACAATCATCTTCCGTACTAAACAACATAAACTGGTTATCCAGAGGAAAATATCATGTTTCTAATTTCCAAGTTCTTCCAAGATGTACAGCTTAAGGAAATGGCTTAGTTCCTTTTTTTTTTAAACATTGTATTTATTATCAATGTATCTGATATGTGTGTGAACATGCACACATGTTGTGCACCCATACACGTGTAGAGGTCATAAGTCAACACTGTGGAGTCAGACCTCTGCTTATACCTCCATGTGGGTTCTAGAGTTTGAGCTCAGCTTGTCAGACGTGCATGCCAAGTGTGTTCACCCAGTGAGGTATCTCTTTGGCCCAGTTCTGTGTTTCTTTTGGAGATTTGAGGTATCTTGTGAGTCTGGGCACATGGGGAAACTGTGGCTGAGAAAGCAAGAAGAACCTATCCTAGCCTGTGTTACTGTCTGGACACTTGAGTGATGCTCACAGTTCACACATTCCCTCATTGCAGCTTTGTGAGGTGTGAAATCTGATAGTTTGTATCAACAATGATTGCTCCATAGTCTCTCAGCTCATTTGTTTTCCTGTTCTTTGTCCTCCCTGAGACCTGCTGGCAGCTGCTGCAGCTTCTCTGATGGAAGCAGAGATGTTGTAGGGCAGACAAAGACGGAGGCTTCCAGGACAGCCTCAAGATAAGGACTACCGGCTTCAACCTGCACAAAAATACTTTGAATTCTATCATTATCACTTTATTTTGTAAAGAATTATTTTTACTTTTACCCACGTTTTTGTGTATGGGTGGAGGAGAGGGAGAAAGAAAGGAGGAAGGAGGAGAGGGAGAGAGAGAGAAAGAGAGAGAGAGAGAGAGAGAGAGAGAGAGAGAGAGAGAGAGAGAGAGAGAGAGAGAGAGAGAGAGAGAGAGAGAGAAAATGTGGCATGCCTACAGTGCCCTTGGAAGCCAGAAGAGGGTGTTAGTTCTCCTGAAACTGGAGTTGCAAGAGGTTGTCAAACTCTCTGTAGGCGCTAGAAATAAAACTAGGGTCTTCTGCAAGAACAACAATACTCTTAATCTCTGGCCTCTTTTTTAAAAGACCTTGTCACTGTTTTAAGACTGTTGGATTACTTTGATATGTCCCAGTCTGAATTTACCAGACACAGGTGAGAGTGTTCTGTTCAGTTGCATGGAGACTTTACATTTTAATTGGGTTATGTATGTGACAGCCTTGCACAAGTCAGTACTAATCAATCAATATCTCTCTCTCTCTCTCTCTCTCTCTCTCTCTCTCTCTCTCTCTCTCTCTCATCTTTGCTCTGTATATTTTGAAGATATGATGTTTATTTTATTTTGTTTATATTATTATTGTTTACATGTGTGCTTGTGTGTGTGCTTGTGTGTGTGCGTGTGCATGTGTGTGTGTGTGTGTGCGCGCGCGTGCTAATGACTTGAAGTGTTCCTGAAGGCCAGAAAAGGAGATCTCTAGAGCTGGAGTTACAGGAAAATGGTAGCTTCATGAACCTGGTGCTGGACACCAGACTCAGGTTATCTGCCAGAGCAGCCATCTCTCTCAACTGTTGAGGTACACTTCCAGGCTTTAAGACATGTTTTTTTTTAAAGCAGTATATAATGTTTTCATTAATTCCATGAGAATTCCATATAATATATTCATGTGTTTTTATTGTATGTATAAAATATTCATGAAACCTACATGAATTCTTTGTTCAATCTTGAATTTCATCTCTAAGATACTTCAATCTGCATATGTTACCGTCTAAAAATCTAAAGTAATTTGGACTCAGAGCCACACCTCCCTCAGCCTTTCACATAGGAGTTACTCACCCTGTATTTAGCTTTGTTGCTGAGGTATCAAGAGGCTGGAGCTCTGTCTGTATTCGGCCACAGGAGTCAGTTCAGTTGCCTTCTTTCCTTGGAGGGACTTCACCTTCCTGTGGTTTCATAGTTGTCTTCCTGTTAGTTGCTCATTTTACCTTTGTTCTTATTTTTATTGCCTTTAAGAAAATGCACTGCTTTCATTCTTATTTTTTAATTAATTCATTTATTTTATCATCAGTACAGGTTTTTAACCTTTTCTACCTTTTCTATATCTTTGGCTAAAGCAGAAATCAAATATTGGCTTTAGTGTATTATCTTAGTGAAGGAACATAGTTACAATTCTAGAAACTTCCATAAACACTTCCCCCATAGGCTAAATACAAAGATGTATATTAGAGCATTTTCCATCACAACTGTTTCTATTACATTATAAAGAAGTCAAGTATTTCTTGATTGTGCTGCCAAAATTATCTCTGATTTGATCATTTGTGTGAAATGTTGATTAATTACCAATGGCTTTTTCATCATTGCTCACCAGGGTACCCCTGGCATAAAAAAAGGCTCTTGCTACTGGGTTATATATTTCTTCTAAACATTATTCACTACTGCTTCTCAACTGCTTGCTATATTATCGTGATGACATCATCCTGTTCTGGTTGTCCATCATGGATGTTCATGGTCCTTTGGTAGCTGTGTTGACAAAACTATTATGGGCTGCATCAGCATCCAAACAACCCTGGTGATAAATCACTTAAAGGAGCAAAGGTGTGTTTTGGCTCATGATTTTTATTATATTGAAGAAGGAATGGCAGGGCGCTCAGTCACAGAGATGGCAGTGTGGAATGGGATGATGTTCACATCGTGGAGGGAGAAAGAAAAGGGTCCAGTGAAAGCTAGGACTCAGGATAATCTTAGGGGCCATCCCAGTGACTCCCTTTGCCATAAAGAACTTATCTTCTCAAGGCAACAGACACTCATTGCAAACTTTGGGGACATTTAGTAGTCAAACTACAATAAGGGATCCATATGAGGTACTTTTTTTCTAAAGTTACTGGCCCAAAGGTCCTATGTTAGAGTGCTAAACTTATCTTCAAGCTAGCACAAGCAAATAATCTTCTTTAGTTGTTGTAAATTATCTTGTCAGAATTATATTGTTGTGAGATTTCTGAGAATTTTGATTCTTTTCCACAAATTTTATTGCTCCTCCAGTTTAGAATATATTTTGGTTAGTCTTTAGATATCACTTTCAAATTCATATAAAATATCTTTATGCCACAAAATATATGCCTCTAATGAAAACACAAAGAATAAATAATGTTGACTACAAAAGCAGATTAAAAAGTAGTATTTTAGACAAGGTAAAATTTACATCTATTTATTGTACTTACCCATTTATATCCTTGTATTGAATCATTACAGAAATTAAAATAATTTTAAGAAATTATTATTCCACCATCTAAAACTATCACATCTACATATATACTCAGAGTTTCTGCTACAGAATATTAACATGCATTGGGGGTTTTGTAGCTTTACTAAATAAAGAAGCCATTTGGAGGCTCCATGGATGAAAGGACTGACTTGTCCCACAAGCCCTAGAAAGTACAAAGTTTGAAGATCAGAAATAACTCCACACAATTGTTCTCTGATCTCCACACGTGCACTGTGGAACACATGGCAACATACACACACAATGATATTTAATAAATAAAACATAAAATAAATAATAAGAGAAAATATCTCACATACTGTGCCAGTACAGTATGTCAACTTATAATTTTTTTATCCAGTGGTACCTTTAAATTTTTCACCTGTTATCTAAGATGAGTATTTTTTTTTCTGGTTTTGGGTGAAGATTTTCCAGACTCTCTATGAGACTGAAGCCATTAGTGTAGATATAGGAAAGGCAAAGTTTTAAGATGTTGCCCTAGGGGCTGATTTTTTTTGTTATAACCCTTCAATTTCGCCTTCACCTTCACACATTGCATAGCACCATAGTTAGCGATGTTATTCATTTTTCTGACATTCTTCCTTATAATGAATTAAATATCACTAGACTGATGGCTATTATTTTGGAGGTAAACTCAAAACACACCTATTATGAACACACATGATTTATTATAGCGAGCAACATAATCAAGATAAAAGATGGCTTTCATTACCTTAATCCTCACCTTTAGCAGCTTCAAATGCGTGATGGAAAAACTAAAGTAGGAATAAATAAATAAATACTAAAATAATTTTCCTTTGGGTTTTGGAAAGAAAAAACGATGGACTTTCATTAAATCCACATTTCACACTTACTCCTGTTTCCCCTTCTCCCTGCTTACATATTTGTGTGATGGCTGACTAGGGGCTTAGGGGTAAATTATTTAGCTGTGGAAACTCTCTCTTTGTGCAAATCCATATGGCCTAGTTAGTGGCATTATTGAGTTAAATTTGCATACTTACACTGGGGAAACCTAAGGGTTTTTTTTTTTTTTTTTTGTAGGAATTTCATTTTCAGAGACGTTTGTTTCCTATGGGTATAAGAAAAAAAAAATCTGAAGCCATTGCCAAGCCTACTGAGCAAGTTCATTTGAACATTGCCGTTACTTCGAGGCTCAGCACTCTGAGCCAAATATATGTGTACCTGGCCTCTGAAGATACTACGGGATTTACAAATCTGATCTACATGAAACAACATTAGTTATAAAACCCCATGGAGCCGGGTGGCAGACCAGCTTTTCAACAGCTGGGTTCTGAAGGAATATTGTTAGTACAAGTGCCGTAAGACGCACGAGGTGATGACGTCATTGTTCCTGATCTTGCTGAGACTCATAGTTTGTGTACGCCCGTACACAAAGGCCCAATAGTGTCAACAATGCCTGAGGCAACATCTCTAAATTTCCTCATGTAGATTCTTCATGCAGGAGCTCACGATCATTTTTTTTTTCCTTTCCTTTTCTTTTTTTGTCAATGGCTTTCCTACAGAAAGCACCTTGGGCACCAGCCTACCCTAGGTGGTGCCCTCCTTCAGGAACCAAATGCGCAATTTGCATTCTATAGTTGTTATGTTTCTGTGGCTATGTTAAAACACCATGGCTTAGGCAACTTAAAAAAAAAAAGCATGTTTTGTCTTATGGTTCCAGAGGAATAAGTGTTCACTCTGGTAGGGAAGTGTGGCAGGAAGCAGCAGGCCTGGCCATGTAGCAGGAAGCTAAGAGGTCACATCGCCAGCTCCTAACACAAAGCAGAGAACGTGAACCGGAAGTGCCTAGAGTACTTAGCCTCTCAAAGCCCTGTCTCAATAGCAGACCGCTTCTGGACCATCCAACGGCTGCACATCCTCCTCAGACAGAAAACACCAGCTAGAAACTGAGTATTCAAATATCTGAGCCGACAGGAGTCAGTTCTCACGTAGAGCACTACACAGTCTTCAAGGCTGAGCACCTGAAAGACCAGTGTGATTGCATACAGTTACGTCACTGTCCTCAGAGCCAGTAATTATTTTAGATTTTTTTTCCTTCTCTTACATTGAATCTATATGCAAATTTTAGACAGTCCTATGCTGTCCAGTGTTGCAGTTTGTTTCTTGTTGTGCATCCAAATTAATGTATAGGGATTTCGCTTTTAAGTTTCAAAGTCAGCTTTCCAAGTCTTCTAAGCCACTCTCGTTAAATACATAAACGTCCTAGAGTGCCACCTTATAGAAGGAGATGTTTATGAGTTAATGCATTGCCCTCAGTGCAGTTCATTTGTCAGCAGCAGCGTTGCTTAGGCCCCAGAATATATAAAGCTGTAATCACAAATACATGGTTCTCATCGTTTGTTTTTTAAATTTGAATTAAAATATAGCTATATTACTTTCCATTTCCCTTTCTTTCCTTCAACCCCTTCCATGTTCTCTCCCGCTCATTCTAAAATACATCTGTGTTCTTATCTTTCAAAATTATAAGCTGAGGGTTGAATTTATTGGTGGGGAAAATGTGCTGAAATCCTAAGTAATATGACATGGAAACAATACCAATCTTCCAAAGATTGTATATAAAGTCCTGGTAATATTAAGTAAGTAACAGAGGTAGTGAGTGATGTGTTTACGGTTCTCTCTGCTATCATTTCAGTCAGAAATGAGAAGCAGGCAAAAGAGACAGATATTAACACATTTCATGAATGGAATACATTTGGTGCTATATATAATCCAGAAATACATTCATATGTGTATATATCTATTTACACATATAACATTCATATGTGTGTGTGTGTGTGTGTGTGTGTGTGTGTGTGTGTGTGTGTGTTTGTATGCAATGTTGGATCACTGGTTTATTTATCTTAAAAAGAGAGAATAGGGACTTTTTGAGAATTGAATTAGCCTTGAAAGCTTAGTCTTCCTCCTAGCTGACTTTGTCATACAGCATGGATTTCACAGGATGTCAATAAAACTTTATTGGTAGGATTGGCACATCGCATATTTCCTTCTGGGATACATAGTAATAATAGTTATGAATGGATATGCCCTTCCTAATGCTTTACATACAGAAGCTTTTAAATGCCTGGCATAAAATATAGTCTCTCTTTCTAGAAGAGTTGATTAACATGGCTGTAATTTTACCATCTTGGACAGGATTCCTAGCATGAAATATGACCGAAATCTTACAGAAGTATGTGTGCGGATCATGCTGCCATTATTTCAGTCATCAGCAATTAGATATTTCCAATTAGATATTTAACTATAATGATCAGGCTATAATTTACCCTGCATAAAGATGTTTAAAGAATGCTATGGTTTTGTTTCTCAAAAAAAAAATGTAATTAACAATGGCACTTAGGTGCTTCTGAAGCACATGAAGATGCCTTTATAAATCAGAAGGGTTCACTGCCCTGGTGTTTTCATGCCACAGGACATGGTCACTAGTCGCTTTCGAGAATAATATGGGATGGGCAGGAAGAAGTTCAATTACAATTCTTAAGTTGTCTAAATTTAGGAAGGCCGCAGGTTCACCATGCTGAAGTGGACCTTGGAATATTTTTAAATGAAACACTGTCCTTATACCTGTAAATGACATTTGAAAGTTAATGGTGACAAAGCCTCATCACTTTTTAATTGCACCTAAGACTCACTCCGCAAGACGCAGCCCACACCTGGTACCATTATCATTCCAAAACCCCATGGGTAGACAGATCCTGGGTTCCAGGAAGAACCAACTACTATCATTTTGCTAACTACATAAGAGTACTAAGCCAACTTAGAATGACATCATTATCTCGTAGACTAAAGGCATCTCTCAGCCCTCATCAGAGAGGCTACTGTGTGCAATAGTAGACCCACAATACAGAGAGACTCAGAACTGACCAAAGGAAGAGAATAAGAGAGCAAAGAACACCCAGTCCTAGATGGAACATATATGCTCTACCTCCTCCTCCTCACAAGACTCAGGGAGCATTGCGGAAGAAAGGGTGGAAAGAGTGCAAGTGGCAGAAGGGATGGATGGCCACAAGAAAACATTCTCTTCTGGCCATCGTAGGGAAGCTGCAGATATGACTTTATGGTGGCTTGTGACCATGTTACTTGTGTAATGCAGACCAGACTGAATCCTATCATGGAGAGACAGGAGAGTTGGCCACAAATATCCACCCATCTTCAAAAGCTGTTAGCAACTGTTAGCTGCTGGGAGAGAAAAGGTCATGGTCCTTTAAAAGTGTAGCCCCTAAGAAGCTGACCATGCAGCCAGGTGTTGTGGCGCATGCATGTAACCCCAGCATTCGGGAGGCAGAATCAGGCAGATTGCTGTGAGTTTGAGGCCAGGTTGGTCTACAGAGTGAGTCCAGGACAGTCAAGGCTAGACAGAGAAATCCTGTCTTGAAAAACAAAACAAAACAAAAACAAACAAACAAACAAAAGTTGACCATGGTACAGTGACCATATATGCAACAATATGGCCTTGATGAGGAAAAATATGGATTCAATGTTGGGTGGGAAGAAGAAGGAGGGATTTGGGAAGATTTGAGAGAGTAAGGATAAATATGATCAAAATATATTTTATAAAGCTCTTAAATAGCTAATAAAATATTTTAAGAGAATTAATAAGAGCTTGCAATCAAAAGAGAAGAGAATCTATCACAGGATCTCATTGAATATAAAATGTTATCCCAAAATCACTTTTACCTAAGTAAAAAGTGGCATTATAATAATACAATTTTTTTAAAATTATAGGTGAGTGGGTGACTTTTGTGGAAAAAGTGGAAAATAGACTAAAATCTTAAGTAAAATTAAAGTAGGGGCAATCAAAGTTTTCTCATTAGTATTGCATGGTTTATATAAACTTCTGGAAAGTAAAAGTTCACATAAACAGAAAAATATGGAAACTCAAAAGTCAAGGGGAGACTCCATGATTGCAGCTCTCAGGACTTTGCCTTCCATGGTACCATGGAGTTTTGAGAGACACAGATGTACAGGATCAGCTGCCTCCTTGGTGGGACTGCTTTAGGAATGACTAGGAGCTGTGGCCATGTTGGAATTGTGTTCCTAGGGCTGGTCTGAAAGTTTCACACCAGACCAAGCTCACTGCTCCTCTTCCTCTTCCTTTCTTTCCACCTCGCTCTCTCTTTCCCTCTTCCCTCCTCCCCCTTTCCCTCTGCCTCCTGCTGGAGAATCAGATGAAAGCTCTCAGCTTACTATTCTAGTAGCCTGCCTTCCTGCCTCCTACCCCGCAGCCCTCCATGGTGACCATGGGACTCGTCCTCTACAACGGTAAGTAATTTCTCAATTAACTATTTTCTTGTGTACGTTTTCTTGGTCACAGTGTCTTGTCCCAGCAACAATATAGTAACTTAGACAACTACATTTGTTCTATGGAAATCATAGCTCATAATTATAATCCCGTGTGGAATATACAGTATTCAGTCACGATCACATACAGAAAGGATTCCAGCTTGCTGCCCCTGCTCAGCATTTTAAGAGACAATCACAAGATATATTACCTGCCTGAAAAAAATATCATGAAACTCAAGATTTCAAGTGCAGTACCACTTTTATACAACTGTTAAGTTTTTAAAAATTAAAAAGTAAGTTTAGAGCTGTTAAATTCACTGGTTGCTCTTCCAGAGGACCTGGGTTCCATCACCAGGACCTGCGTGGCTACTCACCATGGTCCTTAACTCCAGGCCCAGGGAACCATAAAACCTCCTTTGGGTACTCTGGGAACTGCACGTTCACGGTGCACAGGTCCATGGAGGAAAAACACCCATACACATAAAAACAAACAAAATAAACATTTAAAATAGAAGTGTAAGTTCATCTTAATTTAGGGATTACTTTTAATTACTTCTTACTCATTTTTATTCAACTTTAACCTCTCTCTCTCTCTCTCTCTCTCTCTCTCTCTCATCCGTCTTTTCTGTATTCGGCATTTTTATTTTATTTATTTAAGACCAGGTCTTACTACGGATTCAATGACAGCTTCCCACTCACTATGTAGTCAAACTGGCCTTGGTTCCACGCAGTTACAATTTCCCCTGAATATTTCCACAATCCCTGTGCATGCCAGTCACCATCAGTCCCACAACGTTCTGGAAAACCAGTCAGGCTTCACCGTTACCTACATGGCTCTTTGCTCTTCCATTGGCACAAGCCTTGTTCTGGGAAGTGATGTGATACCTAACTTACACTAGTGCGATGAGAAGACATGCCCATGCTGTTCATAGAGAGGTGCAGTGAAACTTTGATAACACACATTTCTGATTTTATTGCTTTTTTAACACTCTACTACAATATTCAGATGAAATGATAATAAAAAAAAGCTTCATATTTTACCCCCCCTTACCCCCCCATTTGTGGGTTTTAAAAGTAGCAGGTTAGTATATTACTCCAAATAATGAAATTATTCAAACATAAACAGCTATCTTAATACTACATAGAGACAGATATATAAATTATGTATACCCGCATGCCACTTAAAATATAGCTTCACTTTATTTTTTTCCAAATTACATTTGGGACCTAGATTGTGAAAATAAAATAACCATTGATTTATGACTCTTAATAAGAGGCTGATCCTTTCTTATAATAGTACTGTTATTTATGCTGTTCCCTTGAAGACAGGAAGGTCTCTCCATGGGGAAGGAAGCCATTGATTTCCCTTTGGGGGTTTTAAAAAGTGATTTTTCTACTTCATAACCTAGAAAGAGACCCCTGTGCACCCTGTTTTATGCATCCTATGGTTATCTTCCCTTCCAAACCTACTGAATCCATCCATGATTTGTGACCATGAATCCTTCTTTGACCCTTTCGACTCTGACCTTTAGCTACTCTAACAGAATGATTTCCCAACACCTCACAGAAGAACATCAAGAGTCCCGGACTTAGGAAATAGAGATAAACACTGAAAAAAGGCTGAGGAAAGTCTGGAGGCTGAACATTACCAAAAGGGTGAAAATAAAGAGCATCGCTTTCTGCATAGGAGGAAGGTGTGGATCCAAGGAAAAGATGCTTGTAAGCTACAGAATTTCCTGAATTGAGAATGCGTCCTTTTACTCATGCTGGCTCAACCATGCTGTTCCTGGGACAAGAACAGATGTGAATGACGTCAGGATGGAATAAACACATAGATGGCCATTGCAGGAGGCCATTGTAAGTTCCAGATACAGAATACTAATGTTCCCACTGGGCCCTCTTCTTATTTTATTTCTGTGCTTGTTATTAACTTACAAATTGTTTAGATTAATCTACTGACTAAATGTATCATAAATGCATAATTTTTAAAAAAAAATTGTTAACCTAACAGCTTTACATTTTACAATTGCTTATGTTAACTGCCAGTTACCTCCTTCCTTGAGGGTGAACCTGCTACCGTTCCTTTGACTTAGCAAACACCAGCTGGGTCAGTAAGGAGGCTATGGATTAACTCTGCAGGCATTTTTATTCTTCTCAAAGCAGTTTAACCTCCATCTTCTGGGTGGATATGAGGGGCATGAGTGGGCACTTTAGACACCAGATTCTGTAGAGCTTCTTTTTATGTTTGATGGTTCACTCTGTTCTGTTGGCCAATGCTAGTCATGACTCTGTGTCCATGTATCATGACCTATGACCCAAAATAGCTCTCTGTGCATACATAGGAGAGGGGGGTGTCTGAAGTTATATTAAAAGGTAGGTGATGAAGTTGTTACAAACGAGTGGAAAAATTAAAACAATATCAGACTTAGAATTAATTAGCAGTACAATTTTTTTAAAAGAAAACCTTTACACTGTTTACAAAAACTCTTCAAAGGATTGATGAGTTATTAATCAGAGAACATATTATTTTGCTTAGTAAGATAAATAAATTCAAGAGGCCAGCTAATTAACTAATAAATTAGTCAACAAGTATTAACTCATGTGTATCAAACAGTCTGATTTAATTAGTTGATAATGTGTATGTATATAAATCAAAATATTGTGCTGTATGCCATAAATAAATGACACTTTTATTCAGAAAATATAAAATATAGGAAAAGTCTTAGAAAGTCAGTAATTTGAACATAGATATATAAAGACTTCTAGGTTCAAGACTCAGATGGCAGTGTCCAAAGGAGAACCACATTAACTGCTTCATTGAAGGAGAGAAAACATGACTTAATCTACATATTACAAATTTCCCACCTAACCTGGATAAAAATATGATAAGATGAAAGGGGAAACCAATTCTTGTTTTCTGATTGTTTTAAAGGAAAAGAAGTTAAGGAAACACTATCAAAACTTTTCCAGACATACAGCCACCACGCCACTCAAAATTACTACGAAATGTCTCAGTGACTTGCTTTTCTGCGCAATAGGAGCAGCTCTTAGACCAAACTGGATGGGTCCAAAGTCAGAGGACAGTGAGCTGTCCACTGGACCAGACAGAGCTTGTCGTCATTGTCCTCAGAAGAGGGGTCTAGAAGACATCAGAGACATGGGTATGTCTACAAAGAGCAAAGGCAAAGAGTGGGAGTCAGCTACAGACAGCTGGTTCCCTAAGGCACTCTCCACAAATGTCCAAAGCTGAATTGTCCCTGTGTGGACAGCAGCGGGGCTTTCAGTCTATGCTGCTGAAATGGTTATAAAAATGAAACTTATGGATATCCCTTTAATTTAGGTTCTGTTCCCTAATAGAAACACACAAGTAAGACTGGCTAACATTAGATGTAAGTAGAAGGGAGAATGTAGACAGTCGGATTCTATACAAAGAGATTGAACATATATAGTGGGAGTAGTACAAACATATACAAAACTGTAGACCTCTTCTGCCCTCTACTAGCACCAGGCATGCACGTGGTATACAGACATAAGTACACAAAAATCAAAGAAGCAAAACTGCCTACACACATACCACAAAAATTATAAAACTAGAAAGTCCTTGAAGTAAGAATCTGATATGACTTGTCAAACTATTAAAATCAGTAAAAGCACTTACCACAGGACACTGATGGCCTGATTTTGATCCATAGAACCTATATTGGAGGGGAAAATGGGAGGGAGGGAAGAATGGGAGGATACAAGGGATGGGATAACCACTGAGATGTAACAAGAATAAATTAATTAAAAAATACGATTAAAAAAGAGAAACAATGGAGAAACCAGTTTAAAAAAAAAAAAAAGAAAGAAAGAACCAACTCCTGATAGCCTATAACCACATGCCAATTTTGCACTCACATACACACACATACACATATAGGCACGTAAATACCTCACACACCTATGAATGCACACAGCACACTAATAAATTAAAATAAAAGTAAGAAGGGAAAAACAATAACATAATTCTTATGTAAAAGACCCAAATCTGAAGAATGTATATGTGAGTAGTATTTGAAAATTAGTTGATTTTTTTGTTTGTTTGTTTGTTTCTGCTGCTATGAAGGAAAATAGGCTATTTCCATTGTCATTGGTGGATAGACAGAACCTGAGATCCTGCTGCTGAAGAGATCACAAGACACACACACACACACACACACACACACACACACACACACACACACACACACACCTTGAAGCTTCCTCCAAGATGGCTAGCTTTCAGAGTGCTTCAAGGACCTAGTCAGGGTGCCAGGAAACGAGATGTACCAAGCGCCTTTCTCAGCAATCTACGTTAATGGTTCTCCTGATGAAATATGCCCATTGGTGCAACAACGTCACCGATGTCTTGGGGGTTACCAACAGCTGTCTGACCCAGTTAAAACCTGTTTAACAGGAAGGAGCTGAAGCCTAGTCCTGTAAACCTAATGAAGAGCCCATGGACTGACAGAACATAGGTCCTAGGGGAGACGCTACTACAGTCACTCTGATAACATATGATCCTAAGCATTTATTCTTCTACTCATAGGTTTGCACAGACTTTACCCCTCATCAGAGATCCTGTTTTATTCCAGTGGGTAGAGGTTAATCTAGACAAAAGCCAAAATTATAGAGAGCAAGTGACTGTGAGTGTTGATCCCCAAATGGGACATCTGTATCCCATCGTCAGAGCGTACGGCAGCCTACTGAGTGGGATGAATGTTTATAAGAATCAGAGGTCAGGGACATCTAGGTTGTTTCCAGGGTCTGGCTATTATGAATAAAGCTGATATGAACATAGTTGAGCAAGTGCCCTTGTGGGTATTGTGGAGCATCTTCCAGCAGCTGATAGAAACAGATGCAGAGACAATAGGCTGAGCTCGGGGAGCTTTGTGCAAGAGTGAGAGGAAGAATTGAGGGAGCTGGAGGCGTCAAGATCACCACAAGAAGACCTTAAGAGTAAAATAGTCTGGGCCCATGGGGGTTCACAAAGACCGAACCACCAACCAAAGAGCATGCATGAGCTTGGCCTAGACCCCCTACACAAATGCAGCAGAGGTGCAGCTTGGTCATCATGTGGGTCCCCTAACAATGGGAGGACAGGCTGTCTTTGGCTCCATTACCTGCTGCTGGGTTATTTTCCCCTAACTTGGCTGCCTAGTCACTCCCCAGTGGGAGAGGATGTGTTTAGTCCTGCTGTGACGTGAGATGCCAGGGTGGGTTGGTACCCCTGTGGGCCACCACTTCTCAGAGAAGAAAGAGAGAGGAGAAATGGGAGAAGGGCTGGGAGGAGTGGAGGGAGGAGGCTGAGATCAGACTGTAAAGTGATTAAGTAAATAAACAGGGGGATCAAAGATGAGAAAGAACCAAAGTGAAACAGTGTCTTCAGGTCATGACAAGTGGTTTTACTCATAAACTATCAGCAGTCGATTCAAGCATGGACAATGGCGTGTTTACAAAGCCCCACTTCTAATGGCGTGTTCACAAGGACCCACTTCTAATTGAGAAACTATGGGAATCTATGGCTCCCAGGAATAGGAAGTCAATTCTCCTCCTCAACATACATACATACATATGTGAGTGAAGACATGATGTTGGCAGGAGCATGTGGGAGAGGAGAGGGGAAAATCAGGGTGCATTTGCTCAAAATAAATTTTATTTATGTATGAGAGAGAAGATGCTTTTCCTGATTCACATATTAAATTTACAGCAATTAACTTAAAGAGAATAATAGGATTAACTTCTAAAAGTACAAACTTGTGAATTTAACATGTATCAGAATCATAGTTTAAAGACTTTCTAGATTTTTAAAATTTTTTTGTGGTGTATGTATAGGTGTATGCTTGTTTGCATGTTGGTTTACTCTGCACTTATGTCTGTGCACCATGTGCGTGCCCGGTGACAGTAGAGGTCCGAAGAGGTCATCAGATCCCTTGGGACTAGACTTACAGGTGTTTGTGAGCCATGTGGGTGCCAGGTCCTCTAAAGAGCAGCCAGTATTCTTAATAACTGAGCCGTCTCTCCAGCATGTATTACTTTTACACCACGATATGTCGCTTGGTGACATCAAGGTTTAATTGAAAACTGAAAGTCGCATACATGGCTCTAAGGAATGTATTATCAAGATAATCACTCAGAGCAAGACTGTGAAACTATTTTATGATGATCAAACTGGCTAGGTTAAGTTTCTAAATAAAGAGTTATCGGAACATGAACATACATTTTTTTTTTGCATGCTGGCACTGATAACATTCCTTCACAATATCACGGGGGTTGTATTATTGTGACATTGTGATAGGGACTGACTTGCAAGTTCGTCTTAAAATACCATAGATCCTTTCCAGGAAATGGTGTGGATTCATGCAATAACCTATGCTGCTATTTATTGTCTGAAGAAAGCAAATGAGAGACTTAAAACAGGTATATGTCACGTGAAGGCAAGATTCTAACCTAAAATTGAAGAGCCCTGTGATTTTAGCATTAACTGTTCTGAGTCAAATGGTGTCTTGCTTTCTGAAATATATTTACATATTTTTATTATATGCATAGGGTTATTGCTGGTACTCGTAGGCGTGTGTGTGTGTGTGTGTGTGTGTGTGTGTGTGTGTGTGTGTGTGTGTGTGTGCACCATTTGTTTGCCTAGTGCCCAAGGAGGCTAGAAGAAGAGAGTGTTGGATTTCTTGGCATTGGAGTCGCAGACAGTTAATGAGAAGTCATGTGGGTTCTAGAACCTCTGCAAAAGCAGTCAGGGCTCTTAACTGCTGAGCCACCTCTCCAACCCTTCAAATGGTGATTTAGACACATCTCCTACAGTTTACCTCTCCCTGTGTCTTACTTTCTTCTTTTTCCTTGTTTCCTCCTCATGAACAGCTCCACTAAGATTGCTAGGGTGGACAATGAAGGACTGTGGCTGCTGTCCTCCCCCCCACCACACCCTCATTTCATGACAGTACAGAATGCATTGCAGCAGATGTACAGGCCTAGCTAAGAGACAATAAGAGTGAATTCAATGCCAGAAGTAACACACGGAGTTTGCTCTGGGTCTTCCTGCTCAGAGTCGATCATGTCTTGTTTAAATCCTGCTTTAGGTGACTCCGAAATGTATCTACATGTCCCTGGCCTGGAGAGTAAGCTGAGAGTTTACTGATATTGCTGTCCTCTTCTGAAATTCTAATCATTGGGTTTCTTCTTCTCATGCAATTAGAAACAGATCTAAGCCAACAGAATAGTAGGAAGTCTTCTAGATACTGACCTGCTATTTTAGAAATGAAAGGATTCCTTAGCTATGGTGCTTGTGCCTGGCTTAGAGGGCATATAACAGTACTTGTTTTAAAACTCTTAAGTATTATGAAAACGTCATCTATCCAACTTTTACTTATAAAATTGAGAGAATATCATGACAGAGTACCTGTGCTTTGCTTTAGACCATATGTCTTCTTTATTTTTTAACAAATAAATCTATCTTTACACATTCATTCTTATGTCTTCTGTAAATCACTTAAACAGTTTAATTTTTGAGTCCTTGTTTGAACCAGAAAAGCAAGTGGACTAGTTTCTCTGTTCCCTCCTCTTCCTTCTGGTTTCAAGTCCACAGGAACACCATTTTGTTTCCTTGGGTCACATCATTCCTCATTCCCTTTGCCTGAAGGAATCTGAATGGGAGCCCTGCCTATTGCTGAATATGTCTAGGAGGCATCTGGTCATTTCTATGATTGCGACACATAGAGGAAGTTGAAAGCAAGCTATGGGACTTCATCCAGTAAGATTTGAGTTGAAATCTTCCAAGTAGTGTTTGCAGACTACATGTCCAAGCACACATTCGCATGTACTCAATTATTGCCTAGCTCATTGGCAATAATTGTTGCTTACTACCGTCGAATATATTCTTAATGAAAATCTTCTATTCCATCACCTCCAAAGCATGCTGAGTTTTCAGCTTGATGGGAGGGATATTCAATCTCAAATATATATATGGAGGACACACGTGTATGATACAATGCATTTAAAACCACTGACAATGGAGGAATCTGATGAGGAAAAGCGACATGGCTGAAGAAGAGACGAGGGGAAAATTAATTTAGAATGTAGAAGTGTTTAAGCTCTGGGCCAGTTAAGATGTGGAACGGGGTGAGATGGAGAGATCCTAGACCAGAACGCCAAGAGAAGGTGCTAGGTAAGGAAGTTACTTTGAATGAGTGCCAAGTCCGTTAGGGGAGACAGAACATTTCAGTCTGGCTATTTCAGCTGCTGTCATCTATAAATGCAAAAGTCAGTCTTGTTTTTCTCTAAATCAAAAGGTTTAAAAAAACATTGTGAATAACTAAAGGCAACCAAGTGCAGAACCATGCAATTTTATTGTGATTGGCATTTTATGTGCCTTTCGCCCATAAACTGTGATTCTAAAGGTTTGGCTATGGGACTTTCATCATAAGTTATCCCATCTAGAGATACCCCATACGCATGTTAAGGGCTGTAACGACCATCTAAGTGGTGAAAGATCATCTAAATGGTAAGTCTGGTTATCTGTTGATAATTTCACATCTTTTAAGTCAAGTTTTGTGGTCATATTGATAAGAGCTAGCTGCAACAACACAGGACTTTAAGACATAGACGGCCTTGGATGACAGTAGGGGCTTGATGAACTCCTCTGCCTTTTGTTTTTTATTCAAGTCAGAGAAAATTATAAGTATACATTCGAAGATCAGGAAGTTAGTGGCCCAAAGGAGAATAGAGAGTTTTCTTTGCAACTTGGCAAGCCTGGAATAGTTGCTTCTGACATCATGGGTAGTTTAATGAAATATTAATGACCCTTATTTTAATAGGAATTTCAGTGCAACCTAAATTAAGCCATTGGAAAGGGGATATGGTCCCGTTAAGAACAGTAAAACCATAAGCCCCCTTCTTGAAGAGTAGCTGTAGGCAGTTAAAGTGACAATCAATTTAACCAGGCCATATTGCTTTGTAAGTCTCTGAAGTGTGAAGTCCCAGCATGCCTGATGTATTTCATTTTAATTTCCTTTTGGACAGAGCTATGGTTAGTACGGAACCTCACACACAAAAAGAAAAGCGCTGAAGAGAAGGAAATGATTTAACCCTTTCAAAGAATTAGGCAATATATTTAAAGAAATATAAACAATATTAGATTTCTTCTTTTGTTTTTAGGGGAAAAATGAACATTGACTCTGTGTAGTAAAAAACTGATAATTTCTATTAAAACATCAAAAGTACTACATTGGCATTTAGTGAGAGTTCTTTTCTGTTAAATTTCAGATGTTTATTATTGTTATTATCTCTCCGTGTATGTGTGTGTGTGTGTGTGTGTGTGTGTGTGTGTGTGTGAGAGAGAGAGAGAGAGAGAGAGAGAGAGAGAGAGAGAGAGAGAGAGAGAGAGAGAGAGAGGTGGAGACAGAGAAAGAGACAGAGAGACAGAGAGACAGACAGAGAGGAAGAGAAAGAGAGGGAGAGAGACACAGAGACACAGTGACTGAGAGAAAGAGACCCAGAGAGACAGAGACAGAGAAACAGACAGAGAGACAGAGAAATAGACAAAGACAGAGAGACTGAGAGACAGACACAGACACAGAGAATTGAGTGGTGTTTGTAGAGCTATGGATAGCTTTGAAGGATCTCTTTTTCCAAAGTGAGTTGTCATCAAGCTTGCACAGCAAGCACTTCCTCTTGTTAAGCCCTCTTGGTTGCCCTAAGACTTTTTGTTTGTCTGTCTGCTTGCTTGGTTGGTTGACTGGTTGGTTGGTTGGTTTACAGTCCTGGGGATGGAACCCAGGTTTGCGTGGAAAATGTGCTAGCAGTGAAACATACCGCGTCCCTGTTGTCTGCACTTAGTTTAGGGTGTTGTTTGTTTGTTTGTTTGTTGTTTTGTATTGTTTCTACTCTCATTTATTTGTTTTTCTCTGTTTATTTTTAGACAGTGTCATTCTAGGTAGCCATGCCTTAACTGAAACTTATTACATAAGCAGGCCTTAAAACTGGGGCAATTTTTCCCGACTCTGTCTACCAGCTACCATGGTTATAGGTGAGTGTCATCAGGCATGCCCAGTTCTGAGTTGCTTTGCATTGTTTATAAAAAACTGTTTTGAAAAATAAATGTTCTTCACCATTTTCTGTCCAGAATTATTCTCATACTTCTTGCCATTTAGTATGATTTTCTGTCTCTCTGTGGGATTAGTTATCTAACTAGCTAGTCTGCTGATGTGTGGATCTCTTCCTGTCCTCAAGTTCAGGTCTTACAGTGCAGCTTTGGGGCCAGCCTTAGCTCTGACATTTTCAACAGCTGCCTTGTAAACTTTCCATACATTAGGTGTTGCTTTATATGTGCTTTTTTTTTCAAACTTTATTAAAAGTTGAAAGATGCCTATCTGCATTAAAATCATCCACATAAATAATTTTAATTTTTTTTTTACCCAAGAATTGTTTTAATAAAAGCTGATGAGGAAACCTAGGCTATGTCCTTATTTTTATTTTGAAAATATATCTACATTTTTTTAATGAGACTAGCACCTATATATACTTACAACTAATGTACCTGGGAAGTATTTGTGGTAGGATCCAGCGTACTTAGACTTAGGACCCAGGGCCTTTTCTGTAATTGCCTTTAACAAGGCTAGGAGTTAGCTTCGAACCTGCCTCCCTAGTACGTCCTCCAAAGACTGCTCAACCACAGTCCTTCCTCCGAGTGTGTCTTTGGTATTGGACATAATTCTTAATTTAACTCTCAGGTTCTTAACAAGTGTCTCCTGTTAAGACAAGTCATTTCTTGCAGTGAATGACAGTGATTTTTTTTTCTACTTTATACTTAAACACTGATCTTAGCGATTTCTGGTGTGTGAGCACACATACTTAGATCCCTTGAGTTTTGAATGCGTGAAGATAATAATGAGTGTTTCCCATGAAGACTCTGGGAATATTGGGAAAATGTAATGAGGTGTTTTAGATATCTTATGCATAGTAGGGGTCCACTTCTGTATCATGCTACTGTGGTTCTCTATTATGCTAGTTACATTTTTTTTTTTTGTAAATAGCTTCATCTGATCTATTTTGCAAACCTGGGTCTTTTCCTGCTCATCAATAGTTTTATCCCTAAATCTTCTGCTTGATTCCTTTGTGCCAAGGAAAACGAGCATTTGGTTCTGTTACTTGTAGCTGAAAGACTTCATTTGCACAGAGCAGACAATTCTTTCAGGTATTTCAGGAAACTGATCGAACCACCTGTTGTCTGTTTTTCTCCAGCTGGGTTTATTCAGTATTACATTTTATATATTACTTAGTGACAATAATTGCAAATGATATATAAATATCAGGCTAAATATTTGATACTTTTCTTTGCTTACCTATTTGCAAAAGGATGCCTTAGGGGCCTGTGTGATGGTGCAGGGGGTAAGGTAGAGGCTTCTAAGCCTAGTGAGCTGACTTCAGGCCTCAGAACTTACATGGTGAGAGGAGAGAATTGGAGGATGGAATTTTCCTCTGTCCTTCACATAGGTACCAAATCACAAATGCAAACTCAACAAATACAAAAAAATATAAAAACCAAGAATGCATCATTTCTCTTAAAATAAGACTTAAGTAGCATTTTGTTACCATTTGGTATTTTGTTACCATTATGACTCCATGGGTTTAACATACTGGAATTATTGTTATTAAAATATTTACTTTCTTACCAAAACTCATAGTGTTCAAACATCTGGTAGTGAGACTCCTTCAGTTTTGATTTCGAGTCCTTTTCACAGAACATTACTGCTTCTTCATCATTTTCTCAGTTTCTACTACGGCAAGAATTTGGGTGCTCTTTTAATATATTTCCTGCTTAAAGCTGAATCCAAGTTTTCTATAAGGAAACAGATTTTGCTGGTAAGGATGGTTGTATCTTAAGCAGATAATATACCCGCATATACTGTAGTTTCTATTCTCTACAAATGATAGGATTCCTGTTGATTGTGGTGTACAACTGAAACTCTTAGTTAGGCTTTAAATGCTAAAGGTGACGGCATACAGGTAAATGTCTCCCTGCCTGCTGCCGTGTAGCAGTGTAGCAGATGGCAGAAAAAGCAGAACATGGAGCCAGTTCAAGCAAGTGAGCTTTGGAATCATCCTCAAAACATAGAATTAAGTAGACATTTTGCCAACAAAAAAATTAGAAAGTTACGTCATGTCGCCGTATAAAATAAGACCATGTTTGAAATTCGTTTTCTCAATTCAACCTGCATTTAAAGGGCACAAGAGGGAGGAAGGGTGGGAGCAGGAAGATACAAGCAAGGGGATAACATTTAGGATAAAATCTGAGTAAATTATAATAAAGAAAGAAAGAACAGGAAACGCCTCCTGTAAGAAATACATGAAAAAAAAGATGCCAGCCACCCAGTTGGAGGCCCAGGGATGGCAACCAAGGACCAATTTCTCCAACTTCACAGTACTTTGCTTTCCAGCCTCGTCCTGAAACCAGCTTCTGTGTAGGCTGAGGGGCAGGGTTAAATGACTAAACTGCCCTTCAGCATCCCAGATAAGCAAAGCAATCTGTGTGGTACGACAGACTTCGGAGCTGGTTGTCCATTTTCTTCCTAGTCCATAGTCACAGACAATGACGGACTTCTATCCCTCAACCTCCTTTTTCCAGCGGTTTTGCCCTCCTTTCCCAACAGTCTTTGCGACTGTGGGTGACTGTGGCGTGAGTTGTGGAAAGAAGTGGCATTGCTGTTTTTGTAAGTCTTTGGAGATAGTTTAACAGTGCTCTTCCTCTAATCATGCGGATACCTGAGTAAATGGCTGCTGTCTTTAGGTGCTATTTTCTTTAATTTTTATTTTTTACATATACATTTATATTATTACACACATGTGAAACAAACTACATACAGCGAGAAGAACCATGAAACAATCAGGAATTATACAAATGTTAAATTCATAGTGTTTTGGCTATTTGTATTTGGCAACCTTGAAGAAAACATCTTTCCTATCTTGGTGAGTCTAAAATCCTGAATATAAACCAATATCTATCATATCTCATCTCTATCAATTTAAAACATGTATGTAGACCTAAGAAGATCTGAACCCCTAAATAACTAAGCTTAATTGTAAAATTAAATTATCTGGTCTTCAACCCCATCAGAGACTTGAGAAGAATTACCTAAGAATTTAATAGGTAAAATTAATTACTTAAGTAAACAAGAAATGCAGGTTAGCAGCTTCTAAAGTTTAAAAAAAATGACAGAGACAGTTTGCTGCCTGAACAGTCACCTAAAACTCTCTATAACATTGGAGCATCATCTTCAGCCTTCTGGCCCAGTATATCTGACAGACATATTTGTGAGGCAGGTAATGAGGATCTGCTTGCCATGTCTTGGCAGAGTTTGTCTTTCAACTCTGCCTGCATTCAAGTTTGCCTATTTTTAGGCAGTATTCTGTCTGTAGCTGAAATGAGAATATTTTGTCCAGTGCCTGGTTTACCACATTTGAAGCCATCTCCATAAGGAAGTTGTTCAATGTTCATCATCTTCTTTGAGGTAGGCTGGGTGTTGCCAGGAGTTAGCCTGCCTTGTTGTCAAATAATCTTTAAAACATTGAAAGCATCTTTAAATGCCAAATTCTGTAGGACTCTGAGACTTTTGAAGACCTTATCTAACTATTTTACCTTATCTATCTATAAAATCATTTCTATTTGTTACATCTAGGATGTATATTCTTGTAAAAAAAATAGACTAGTAACTGACATGACCATGATGTGACTAACTTGTATAATTTACTACCCTAAATAGTCTGCAATAGCACTTTCAAAGTATTGGAGATAAACCTTGTATTCTACTTGAGTTGTCTGGGTATTTTGAAAGAGTAATCTTGAATTTGAATTTTATGCCAATGTATCAAAATTAAACTTATTTTGCATCAATATACAGAATTGTATACCAATGAATTTAAAATAACCTTGTGAGTAACAATTAAGGCCTTAAGTTGAAGAGTAGATTCAATACTCTACTTTTCGTTCTATCATCCCTATATATTTCTATATTCCCCCTTTTTTCTTTTCAACCCCTATCTCCAAAACTAAGAATGAAAGATAAAGGAAAAGAAAGACATCCCAGAGTCCAACCTTGTTTTCTTTCTGAATAAGACCAATAGTAGCTTTTAACCAACTCCCAATGAAAATAAACATCTATAGCCCAAGAAAGCAACCAAAAAACCTACCCAGCCCCACTTAAGGGAAATGGGGGCATTGTTCTCTTAAGCTTTCTTCTGGCTGATTTGAGATGAATAATACCTTTGTAGGGGCCCACATAAAATTTGGGAAAATGGTTAAACAAGCTAGGAGTAGCATTTGTGGTCCAGTTTCTAAATGTTGAGAAATTCCAAGCTTAATAGAAGTCCTGTGTGTGACAGTCTGAGATGCTGGACAAATTGGGACCTGAAACTTTCTTCAAAGCTGTCTTGGGACCTTCCTGTTCTGGTGAGTAACAACTGAAGCACTTGCTGCTGGAACATGAAGGATCTACGATGTCAGGGTCCAGCATGCTGAGAGGAATGAGTCTTGTCAGATCTGATTGAGCTTCAATATCTCATTCTTTTGTTCTGAAAAAAAAAAGTATCATTTCTCACAAGCGTTTTACAGTCCTAAAATTATAAATATATGAGTTGTGCAGGACGCACAGAAGAATTAAGGTAGTTCTCTGCTCTTTGTATGAGCAGAAGACTTCTGCAAGTCTTCATTTATGCCATATGAAGAACGGCTAATTCTAAGTCACAGGGATTCTGTAGCCAACAAGAAGCATTGTCTACAAGGGATGGGATAACCATTGAGATGTAACAAGAATAAATTAATAAAAACTTTTTAAAAAAAGAAAAATTTGCATTTTATGGAAGGTAAAAAGTGATCCAGAATTCAAGAAGAATTAGCTAAACTTCTAGGAGATGGGAGTCAGCACACTGTAACATCAAGGCCAAGACAACAGACTGCCAATGTTTTGTAAATAAAGTTTTATTGACACAGAAAAAAAAAAGAAGCATTGTCTATGCATAGACATTCATGTTTCAGGCAGTCTCAGAGCTATTCCAATGCAGTGGGTTTAGTAATGTAAGTTACCTGCTTGTTCTGCAGTTTAAATTCTTTACATCCCAACTGTAGGCCCTTCCCTCATCGCCTCCCTATGGCATCTCCTCTCCCTCCCTCCCCTAATCCTCAGAAAGGAGAGCCCTATTCTCCTAATATCTGAGCTGAGCCTATCAAGTCTCATTTGTATTACATGTATCCTTTCTCTGTGGCCTGGCAAGGCTGCCCAGCCAGGGGGGAAGTGATCAACACTGGAGGACCAGAGTCCATGTCAGAAGTAGTCCCTACTCACCATATTGTGGGACCCACAGGAAAACTGTGCTGGATGTATACTACATCTGAGCAGAGCGTCTAGGTCTTCGCCATGCCTGGTCCTTGGTTGGTGCATCAGTTTCTGCAGCAACCCTGTCCTCCCCCCAGATTTTTTTAATGTATATTTTATTTATTATAATTTATTCACTTTACCTCCCAATTGTTATCTCCTCCCTCTTATCTTCCCGCTCCCACCCTCCCTTCAACTGTCTTTTTGTTTTTAATTTCAGAGTTATTTTCTTATGACACAGTCTTACAGTAGTCACTAAATAAAAAAGATTTTATCTTCTTCCCATAGTGCCAAATTATTTTCCTCAGTCTATGTACAAATATACACCCCCTCAGATAATGTAGTAATTGACCACATAATTGTGTAAGTGAAGGTTTGCCTGATTGAAATTTATATTTAAACTTGACACTCTAATGAACATAAAATGTCACATCGTCACTGTAGCCACATACACATGTAGATAACAAGGCAAAATTTGTTATACGTATATATTTTTTTAATAAATTACTTGTTTGCTTTACTTGCAGGGTCTCACACTTTCTTGTAAAACATCTTAACCTATTTCACATAAGTTTATTTTTGTGACATTTTGGTATCTACTTCTTTCAAGTTAATCTATAAGCTTGGTAGGTTTTGATAGAGATTTGGGAAAGAATCGTATTTATATATGTTTGGCTTTTCAGTTATATATAAGCATTTATTATTTAGATTTCTCCAGAACCACCTGATATTCTGTTACTTCAGTTTTAAGGAGAAACAGTAAAAATGCATGTTCTTATAAGAATCCTACTAAGTTTCAAAGATTATGGGTGAAAAAACACTCTCACATTTCATTTTTACTTTGAAAAGTAAGTTTTCTTGTTCTTCAAACATGAAAATAATAGGTCCTGAAAGACAGGAAAAGCGAAGACATGGTTTTTTTGTTTTTTTGTTTTTTTTGTTTTTTTGTTGGGTTTTGCTATTAAAGTTCTCAACTGCCTTTTATGTGACCAGACATCCAGGGGCCAAAGACAACATCAATATTCCTAATTATTTTGAAGCATTATCAATAGTATTTTTACATTTCTTCCTTAGACATATTTAAAATTTTCAGTAAAATCTTTATGCTTGCCACATAGTACTATGGGATGGCAGTATGAATTAATAGTAGTACAAGATTGGCGTTCATTATTTCTTGCATTTTTGTGGTTGTCCCATAGCTCATAATTATCGCTGTTGTCATTTGTATAGCATCTGGCAAGGGTGAAGGAGCTTTGGTTGAGGCTGGACTGGAGAACAAGAGATGATATTGGAAGCAGGAACACCCCACTTTTGTTTAAAAGCCACAGCTCTTCTCGCAGCGTCCTTTGACCTTGTGGAGGAGTCCCCAGGGCTCTTCCGTAGGCTGGGGCTGGAGATAGGCACTTCAGCCTGAGTCTCTCACCTTGGTGTCTGAATGCTGCTCAAGAATCCGGGAAATCCCTCGGTCCCACGCCACATGCTTACACACGTCAGCAGCACGCGCTCTTTATACGGAACCCACCTATGCATCCCACCGTTGTCTTTTCTCTACGCTTTGCTCAGATTGCCTCTCGATGGTCTTCTTCCGGTGACTTCAGCTGCTCACTTAAAAAATAGATACAAGAAGAGACTTGATACCCTATGAGCATATACAGGGGGCGGAGGTCCCCCTCAGTCACAGTCATAGGGGAGGAGAGTAAGGGGAAAATGGGAGGGAGGGAGGGAGGGAGGAATGGGAGGACACAAGGGATGGGCTAACAATTGAGATGTAATATGAATAAATTAATAAAATATATTTTAAAAATAGATGCGATTTCCTGTGATTGAAATGTTCTCCCTTCCTCACAAGGTTTAATTCCTTAACGTGAGAATCCGTAGTGCCTTTGGCAAACAAGTATAGGTGCCTATTATTGCAAGCTGCACTGAGAGTGAAATTTCTGAGTCTGGCATATGGTCAGTGCTAAGGGAGAAAAAGACTCAAACCAGCACATGTTTTCTGGAAAGTCTTTCCTTAAGTAACGGACATTTAGGCTTCAAACTGTTGCACAAAAGTTACATCTCTCCCTATGGTTGCTCTGACTCCAATGTGATTGAAAATTACTTAAGGCCCTTGTCTTCCTAATCTCAGCAACTAGCACAGAACTTTGGCTACTTTCCTACCAATCCATGTACCCTTGTGTGTATGTGTGTTTTTGTGTGTGTGGGTGTGTTTGTGTACATTTGTGAATGTCTATGTATTTGTTGTATGTGTATGTATGTATGTGTACATACATACATACACACACATATATATACATATATGTATATTCATACATATACATATATACATAAAATCTAAGTCAGTGTGACAAGCCAGGGTTTGATAGTAGTGTTTATGTTCCAGGGATGTGAGAAGTGGGGTAAAGGTGAGCCTCTAGGAAGCCCCTTGTTCCAGGCTTATAAGACTCTGACTGGCCCCGTGTATTTGTTTTCCTAAAAGATACTTTTCCTTCTGTCTGTCCCCTACGCAGTAAGGAAATGCTTCCTAACAGCAACAGAGGAGCGAAAAGTTTTAGATCTTCATAATTGTAGTGCAATACGACCAGCTAATAATTTTTAATATATAGAACATCTTCTCTTTTAAAGAGAAATTGCTTATCAAATAATCAAGGGTCGATATCACAAATTTTACAATTTTGGATATTGTGAAGCTAACTTTTGTTCCAAAGTGGGGAAGAGGGGCAGGTGGGGACACACCTGCACAATGGAGACTGGGCCAGAGGATGCCAGACACTAATAGGCTCTGTCCCTCTATTTATCCCCTGATTTGGAATGGATTAAGTCCCATCCCACCCCACCCCCGACCCCGCCACTGACTGCTTAATGGACACTTGTTGAATGTTAGGAAGACATTTAAAAATCATATTGCAATTGTGGGTTGTTTTTTAACGCTTCAGTTTATTTGTTTTAAAAATGATTAATTTCATTTATTGTCTATCTTTGAAAAACACAGCATAATGAATTCAGGATAAAGGATGCAACTCAAATCTAGTTTTCTTTCTATGTTTTATTTTATGAGATGAAATAATCATAAATGATTCCTACTAATAATGACCACACAGCCCGAGTTTTTTTTTTTCTTTTTCTTTTCTTCTTTGTTAACTCCAAACCCTGTTATTGAAATGGAAAGTTAAACTGACGTTTTTTGCAAGGTTTTTTTTTTCTTTCCCCCTTTTTATAGTCTAAAGGTTAATGAGCTGTGGGGTGGTTTAGTGCTGTGTGTGCTAAGGTAGCACCCAATATGTTAAGTTGGGCGTGATTCAAACCTTCCCAAAAGAGCCGTCTCAGACATCACAGATGGGGGAGGGGGGGGGAGGACAGACAGGAGAGGTCCGCACTATTGTGTTTGTGTGATTGCTCAAGAAAGGTGGTCTTGGTCAGGAGGCACTGCTGTCTGGGGTTTTACATACAAGCCATTCTCTGAGGGAACATAAATTTCCCACATTCCATTTTGAAAGGTGCTGGGTTATAGGTTATTGACCAGTTTAGGGATTTATAGCTGGTGTCAGTAATTATTAAAGAAAAATGGCTTGACAATTTTATTATTGTGGAGGCCTGCTGGAAAAGCTAAACAGATTCCCTTAAGAATGAACCTGATCTTAGCTATAACAAATACCCAGACATACAGACCCATTTCGTAGGAAGTTGTGTATACGTACTTAGAAAGAAAACGTGCTTTCATTTCCATAAGGGGGGAATCTCACACTATTAACTCATGTGCTTGTTTCCTGGGTGAGTATCCTACACTCCCTTTGGAGGGAATATATAGATCATTAGGAATAATTCAAATTATTCCTTCTAAACAATTAGAAAGTTGTTAGTTTGGGGTTTCACAAGCTGGAGGAAGATAGGGTAAAGAAGGGACAGGGGTTCAAGATACCACTTAGCTGGAGATGAAGAAAATGAGACGTGTGTGTTAAAGATGGTTAAGTGTGGTCAGCTGACCTTCACTTTGCTCTACAACAGCTCCTGTGGCCTGAGTAATCCAGTGAGAATGTTTCAGGTGTGGGTTAAGCTGGAAAACAAGCTGCTGAGAGTAGAAGAGCAGCCAAAGATGGCCCTTTCATCATGCAGTCATGAACAAGAGGCCCAGGGTCTGACCCAGAGGTCGAGTGCCAAGCTCTGGCACCCTGGGCTCTACTTGTCCTAGGCAGATATGTCTCAGGCAGATATATGTGCAAACTGCCTTGAGGACTTCCAGGAGTTGCACGAGGCTTAGTGCTTTGTAAAACAAGATGCCTTAAACACATAACCCTAGTTAGAAGTCATGCACTAGTGATGTCCTAGGATGGGGGAGCCCATGAAATTCTGTCATGTATAAGCTTATGCACAGACAAGCCTTCATCTGAAGATGGATGTCCTTTAACCCCAGGTCCTTGGTCTATGTACTTATGACATGTAACATTGCCAGAAAAGGCATGGCACCACACTGTTGGTGGATGGTCTAATGTAATTTTGATGCCAATTGCTGCTTGCTGTCTCTGTGACCCACCTTTTAATTAATACAAAGCCGCCCCACCTGGGCAGGGCAGAGAAGACAGAGGTGTGGCTAAGGGTCCAGAGAGGAGAGAAATCCTGGGAGGAGGAAGAAGATAAACCGCCACGAGGAGGAAGGAGAAAGACCTGAGAAGGAGAAGGAGGCCACCATGGGTTAGATGGAACAGAGTCACATGGCCGGCATGGATGGAGAATTCCGTACAGATGAAGAACATGAACAAGTATTTGGGATTATGGATGGGAGGTCTCCTGATAGAAGTTATTAGAAGCAGCTGGCATGGGATTGAGCCAGGGATCCCATACCTGCCCCCACTATGGGAGTAGTTTAGGGGATTGATATCTGCCCTGCCCCAGGTTAACTAAGGCTACTTCAAAATATAGCAAGTGTCAGTGTCTTAATTGATTGCTAGCTCGGCCTACTGATAATACAGATCATTTAAAAACAATACCACATGACCATCCTGGGGGTTCCTATACAAATACCTCAAACAAAATCAGGTTTCTGCTCCATTGCGAGGCCACAAATCTGGAAATATATACTTAAAGTCATGTTCTTATTACAACTGTACTCAAGCTAAACCTAGTTTCCAAGCATGCTCCACTAAATGTAAATATTTCTTATTGGTAGACAGGTAACATTAAATATAGCCATTTTTTTCTGATGTTTGTGATTGCCTTTATCTTCCTAAAATGCATTAAGCTTAATATAATCATATGAATTCATTAAGCTTATCAAAACCGGACACTCACACGTAAGCTGTAAACAGCTACATAGTCAGTACAGTGGACTCTCTATGAAGACAAAGTCTTTTACCATCAAACCTGCATTTCTTCTCCAAGTGTTCTGTGATGTGGAACTGGGATGCATCAATACTTTGCAGGTGCCCCTCTCTTGAACCCCACTAATATAGGTAAGCTGGATACAAAGGATAAAAGGTGTCTTGCTTTTTCATTGGAACTTCCTGTTAGCTTTCTGTGTTTCCTGCAAATCCCTCCTGCCCTGGAAGCAACACTTCATTCCAATAGCAGCTGAGCCAAGCTCTAAGCTTTGCCTCATATGGGGGCAGTCCTCAGTGTGATGGTGCTGCATGTTTGCAAAAATATAGGCTGGAGAATCTCAAAAATGAATAAGTTAAAAAAATTACACCCATATCCAGGCATGGTAAGACACACAAATGAGCCCCAATCAAAGAGGGATTGAATATGGGAAGATCTTTAGTTTGAAGTCAACTTGGGCTATACAAAATTTTATCAAGTTTATGGTTCAAACTTACTTCCGGATGTACAACTTCATCTTCTGACTAGTAATGGTGCTGATGGTGTGGTTGTATGTTTTTAATGTGTTTGCCTGCAAGTAAGTTCACCATGTGTGTCCAGTGGCTGTGGAAGTCAGAACAGGAGGTCAGATCGATAACTGGAGGTCCAGACAGTTGGGAGCCTCAAGAAAGTGAGATCTATATCAGCTACTGTGTTGTTTAATTGTTAGGAAATAGGAAAGAAGAGGAAGAAATGTGCATTAGTTGGTGGGAAGGAGGATGTGGCAGCAAAGCCCATAGTGTATTGTGGGGTACAGTGTACAGAGAAGCACATGAGTTCCCAGGATGAGGCAAAGACAAACTCATGAAAAATTAAAGCACTTGAGCTTCCGCTGTGTTTCCTAAATGTGTTTCCTCCTATGTCAACGCTGTATTATTTTCACTAGGATATTCTTCCTCGTTTTTGTCTAATAGTTTCAATCATGTACATAATGTGGTTTGATTGATTCCATCCCTGCCATTTCTCCCCATCCCCCCCCCGTGTCCCTGTCCCCCAACCCCAACCCGCTACCCCCATCCCCAAACCCCAACCCTAACCCCACAACCCCAACCCCAACACCCTAACCCCCATCATTTCCCTTCCCTTTCTGTGCTTTGTGTTTTTAAAGCCTCTGAGTTCACTTATTATTGTCCGTATGCACATGGGTATAAGACCATCTACAGGCACATAAGCAGCCTTGAAATCACCTATGAATGAGTATATGTATATATTAATATGTTTCCTTGAAGCCATATATATCACATATATCATATATATCCCATCACTATCATCATCTATGTTATGTCACATACGTATACACATAAAACATTATATATACATATATAGTGATGATTAAGAGTATTTAACTTTGAATTTTAAACTATTATATAACCATTGCAAATTATATATATATGTAATAAGAGATAAATTTTGTGAAACAGATAAAACATACACCTTCCTCTTTGATAATATTCTTACATTTTCCTGTTTTTTGAGACCAGAAATCAGATAAAATTAAATATAGAAAATATGAAACCTTTATTTTTTCAACCTAATGTCAAATCGTATCTCTAAATGAAATCTGTATGATTGCATTTTTCTCATGGAAACATCATGAGTTTCTATGACATATTATAATCTGATATTGTCAATGCCTACTCTAGTCTTCTTGTTTGATCTTAAAATTTGTGACTATGCAAACAGAAGCAGTCCCTATACAATTATATACTCAATAGTTTCAGATGATGACAAAAACATGTTTACAGAAAATGATGAATCACCAATGAAACAAAAGCTCCTAGGGCAATGTCAATCATATTGATTTTCAATAAGTAAAAAGGCCCCAGAAAATGACTACCTTCTTTTATGTGTAAAAGCCAGAGATATCCTTGGAAACAGAAGGAGCCTCAGTCTTTCTAGAGACCCAGTTAGGAGAAGTTTCCAAGCCAAAATGTCTCTCTCTCTGCCATAGCCAGAGGCTAGGAATGCCAGAAGGGGAGTTTGGCTTTCCTTATCTCTCTCTCTCTCTCCAAGAGGAGTGCCTTTCGCCTAGAGAGCACATGGAAGCCACCACTGAATCTTCCAGGCACCTGGACCCCAGGGGAAGGACCTGAACTGTCTAACTTTTCCCTCCTTTGGACTCTTCTATCCAGTGAAGTTTTCTTAATCCCATGACAGTGACCTTCAATGGTGTCCATGCCCAGGGAACCTCCTACTGTATATAGGAGCTCTGTTTTTCTTCTTGCTTGTAAGTTGCCTATAATATAATACTTCTTTCAAATGCCCTGCAGTCCTTGAACTCCATCCTTTGGATTTTGCTAGACAAGAACCTGAAAGGTACTGGCTTGAGAGAGCTTTTCTTGTTGTCGAGTTTCTGGAACCCTACTTCCTTGAACTACTCCCACCAAATTGCCGAAAGGACCCCATCACTCTCAAAGCCACTCCAAACACTACCAAATCAATTCTATTATCACAAATAGCTGTAAAGGAAGAAAACGTCACGGACAAAACATTAGCGATGTAGAATTATTATCTTCTTAAATAATGCATAGTTCAGAGTTGTCGTGGGATAGAATATTCAGTTTAAATTGCCCTAGCACCTCATAACCCAGTGCCGTGATAATAGAGGCTCGTATTAGTGTATTAAGCTAGCAAAGCTCTCTTCCTTATTTCTTTCTGAGGGGAGTACAGACTAACCTGTGCTTTACTCTCTAGACGAAGGTTGCCTTTTCTTCTTTTTTCTTTCCTTCTTTTTTTATGAAGAGAGAGAAATGCTTGAGGTGATTTCTTTGGAGAGGATTTTCTTAATGATTTTTGAAAAGGTAAGTCAATTATTTTTCTTTTACATCTTCACAGTTAATTATTTCCTTACAAAAACACATAGAGGGACAGATGGGGGAGAGATGGGGGCGGGGGAGGCGGGGAGCTGTGAGGAAACAAGAGAGGAAGCCACATGTTTGTGGAGTCTCCTGGCCTGTGGCCACTGCTGTGAGCCCTTTGTCTTGATGGTTTCCTGAACATGAGTGGGAAGCTGCCCTGATAATATTGCTTGAGCCTTCCCTCTCCTCGGCTCTCTTTCAGCTTGGTCATTGAGGGAATTGCCAGATGGGAAGAAGCCTTTCAAGTCCATTGCTCCCTTCCTATGCCTTCAACACCTTCTGAGGGCCAGGGGAGTTTTCGCAGATTCTAAAATTACTGCAGCGATCCAGCAAGCACTTTGTACTGCATCAGGAAGGGAACATTATTCTCTCTTTAATTCTCCCAGGAGTTTGCAGTGCCTTCCAAGGAATGCAGACAGATGCCAGCATGTGACTGGCAGTGAAGAGAATAAAATCATCATTATAGAGGTAGATGGTAATATTCTCATCATCAGAGCTGAAATATATATAATGATAAAACCAGAATGGACAAGTAGGTGATTAATCAACAGGACTGCTTCCTGAAGCAGGTGAAAAAAAAACCCCACCAAGCTAGATGTTTTCAAAGCACAACCATATAGATGTGGACAAGGTCAAAATTAATACCTAGCTAGACAGATTCACCATTGATATTAACTGAATATTACCTCCAAGTCGTTACTATAAACATTAACTAGCAAAATGAAATAAGGCACTTGGCCCTGTCTCGTATTTTTTTTTTCTTGAATAGAGGCAGGGTGGAATTAAATAATGGTTCTAATTAGTATTTTCTAATTTAGTAGCTAAAAACCTTCCAGTGATATCACATTGACTATGGAGCCTGGTTGCTCTGTCTTCACTCCATTCTCAGCCCTTTTCTTCCTTTTCTTCCCTACTCTATCTCTACCAGCATGCTAGTGCTATCCTTGGTAGAATGGGGTACACTCTTGACTCTTAAGTCTCTGTCTTTGTAAAGGATCATGGGTTACACAGAGAGAGTGGGGAGGGGAGGGAGAGAGGGAGAGAGAAAGGAAGGAGGTTAGAAGGAGAGAGAGGGAGGGAGAGAGAAGGAGAAAGGAAGAAAGAGAAGAAAGGAAGGAGAGGGAGAGAGGGATGGGTGAGAGAGAAGGAAAGAAAGGGAGAGAGGCACGATGGAGGATTCAAATGGTTTATACTCTTTGGTCTCTCTCATCCATCTCTGCCTAGCTAAGGCTTTACTACTCTACACCAAGGTCCTGTGCAGCATTGTCTTGACCTGCCCTTGTCCTCTTAAACTGAGAGGTTATAATCATTTTTCCCAGTCACACTCTATGAAGACTTTTAAAGCTTTCATTATTTGTTTCAATCCTATGTAAATAATCCCTTGGTATATTCTATCTATGTCACTCTTTGCTTCATCCCATGAACTTTATTCTGCCAATGACTTCGGTTAAGCATTCGTTATAGTTTGGGTCATATATAGCCACTTAAAAACACGTGTTGAAGGTTTGGATTCCAATGAAATGTCAGAAGATGAGTCTTTGAGAGAAGGGGTTGAATCATAAATGTTTTGACAAACTTAAAGAATTGATCCATTGATGGCTTCAGAATTTAAAGACGCAGTTGGGAAATTGTAGACAGTAAGTATATCTAGGAGGAAAAAGATCACTAGGGGTACACTTTGAAAGTAAACATCTTGCTCCATGCAACTTTCTCTTTGTTTAGTGGGTTTCAAAGGTGAGACCCTTCCCTGGGACATGTTCTTACCTCCATGATGCTCGGCCTTACCTGAGACCAAAGTTATGTAGCTGGTGAGTCAATGCTGTCAAACCTTCAAAACCATGAGCTCAAACCAATTCTTCCTTCACTAAAAGAAAGAATTACAATACTTCTCTACCTCTACATCCTCCTTCAAGACTCTTCCATCCACGCTTCCTTGAACTCCCCTCATGTTCTTCCCACTCTCAAGTTGATGACCTTTTTTACTTGATTGTTATTTTACATGCATACACACACACGTGTGTGTGTGTGTGAGTGTGTGTACATATATATGTGTGTGTATATATGCATGTGTGTGCATAAGTATATATAAACAAGCCACCCATGTCTGCTTTCCCTTTGGGGTACCCAGGCGCCTGCCATACCTCGTTGTCCTAGAGGAAATGAAGCTTAGCTGTCTCAGAGGGGGAATGCAATGCAAAATCTTGGTCTGGGTGAGAGCAGGAGAAATAGCTTCCGTGAAACAGCTTGTTCAATTGGGGAAAGGAGGGCTATTTAAACCTTTGGGGAGTGCGGGAAGGCTTTCGGGGGGTAAGTGCACATCATTGCCCGGTGTCAGGGTGCTGCGAATGCCTTCTTTGCATGAGGAGAAATTCCTGGTGCTTGCTGGACCTTATAAGAAGAGAGGATGTTTAACCTGCAACCTGGCTGCCAGGCTATGTGACCACCTCAAGGGTGATAGGGGTATCAGGGGTGTCAGCCAAAGGGGCTGCTGGGCTCAAGGTCACTTCTGCTGTTGGGAGGACTGATCCAGAGAGGAATAAATCAAGAAAAGGAGAAAAAGAGACTGGCGTGTAGAAACGAGGCTAATAGAAGGGAGGTGAAGTTAAAAAAGGTGGCAGCCTATAGAAATCACAATGCAGTTTCTACATGTATGAAATTGACGAACATGGTCCATAGGAGACAAGAGTGATGGGGTGGTGGCTGTTTTATGATTTAGACTAAGGCATGAAGGTATGCTGAGGAACGAGGAGCCAATCATGTCTTCAACCATTAGAGAAAGAGGAGCCAGACAGCAGGTGGAATAATGACCAAACAACCCACTGTTTTCTCTGTTGGCTTGCTCTCCAGTTCTGTATTTCAGTGGACCTCATAAGAAATCGTGAGGCTAGAAGCAACCATTATGAAGTAAGATGCACCACAGAGCTAGAGAGATATCTCTAGTGGGCTGGGCTGTCAGGTCCACAGTCAATATTATGCCTTCCTATCAACTCACAAGGGGCTCCCTACGCACTAACGTTGGTCTAACAGCATCCCAACAGCATCTGTCTAAAGTTTTCTCCGTTGAATCCTCCAAAACCTTTATTTATGCTTTTCCATACAGAAGAAAAAAAATCTTTTTAAAGCCCTGCACATAAACCTTAGGGAATATTTCGGAAGGGGACAGAAAGATGATGGGAGTCAGAAGATCAGAATTTGTTATGAGATGGTGTCTCCTAATAATTTCAGAAGCTATGCTCATAAATTCTCACCTACGTGATCGGCTCAAGATAAGCCAAACAAGGACAACAATGTTAGGCATGCAGGGCTAGGTGGTGGAAAGGCCATGAGGCCTCAACCCTACACAAAAATCTACAGCCAACTGAGAGATTCTGAGGGACGGAGAAATAGGCTTTCCCAGGTAAGAGCAAACCAACTGATTATCCGATACCAAGTGGTAATCCATGAAATTATTAATATAGAATGTTAATATAGATAATAGTATACAGATTGATAGGAATATATATTTATATGGAAGGGTATATGGAAGGTTTGAAAAAGAAGTGGGAAAAGGAATTGATGTAATTATATCATAATCTCAAAAAGGAATTATTTAAAAAGAAAAAAAAAAACCTCTGTGCTTGCTTTGCTAACCAGATCAATAGTTGATCATTTCCTACTGTTTTTGTTTAATTTATTCCATAAACAAATGATTTAATATTGTCTTAAGGTCAATAGTATGATTTGCGTAGCTAAGCTGAGAAATGAATCCAATTGGTGTCATGAACTTTATTGGTTAGAACAAGACAGGTTGATTGTAATTTGCAGCTCAAATTGGTTAATAAGAGAAAGTAAACCCTTTGGACATTGGTGGAAAACCCCTTCCATACATTCCTAATTATTGTGGAAAGATTATTCCAGGAGGGGGGCAAAAATTACCTTCATCATGGGGCATGCAAGAAAACAAACAGAAGTGGATTAACGTAATTGCTTAGTCAACAGCATTCAGTCCAAAGCCTCCAAGAGTGCAGAATTAATCATCTTATTGTAAGATTCATTTAAAAAGTCATGGGAGGAGTGAGAACACAGAACAGCTGGCAATAATTTCCTTCCATTAAAAATAAAAATAAATATGCTCTGGAAAACACTATTTTGGCACCATTTTGAGCCATGCCTTGTCTTAAAAAACAAGTATTTTTGTTCATTCATATATAACAGGGCACCTTCGTCTTATTTCCAGGTAACAAGGGATTATGAATCACAAGAGTAACAGCTGTGATCCTTCTTAGGAATGCCCCTTTATCTCAAAATAACCCACAATCCTGGATAATGGGCAGGAAAAGTGTAAAAAACCTTTATTGTCCTTGGCGCTGCAAGGATTATAATCTAGTAGCCTTTTCTATAGGTTTTGAGAACCTAAATTGGTTTTAGTTGTTTGTGAATTGAAAGTTTAAAAATCACATTTAGAATTTATTGTCCGAATATAATGAAGTGTCTAAAACTGAAGAATTGTTCACCGGGGTGAGAAGAGAGGGATGCGGGAGAGCTGCTGGTTAGAACTTTTTTTTTTTTTTCGTGTTTAATCATCTCTATCAGCCACTATCGCTTGCTTCCAGAAGACAAGAGGCTATGGAATTAGTATGCAGAGTGTCTTCTGACATCACCAAAAATCTGTCATTGCTACAGTCATGTTAGTTACAATTTACCCTTAGTTTTAGTGTGTGTGTGTGTGTGTGTGTGTGCATGCGTGTCTGTGCGTGTGCTTGTGTGTATGTGTGAATGAACTCATGTAAGAGTGCCATGCACATGATCATGGGAGCCAGAGGTCACCCTCCAATGCCGTTTCCCAGAAGCCACAGCCTTATTTGTTGAAACAGTGTTTTCAGATATGGAATCCAAGTTTTTTTCAAGAATTATTTAATCTTTCTCACTGTATGTGTACAAAGGCCATGAGTACTACAGTTTAAGATTACTGGGTACAAGGAAAAAATTTAAAAAAGATATTACTGGGTACTAACTCCAAGTAGATTGGATTGCCAGTAGACTGGATTTCAGGAATAGAGCAGGATGTAGCTCGTGCTAATAATGCCTTTGCATAGTTTGTACGAGGCGCTGGGTCCGATTTCTGCCACCATGAAAACTGAACAAACAAGCAGATCATTGCATGGACATGAGCAAACACTGATGAATTACAGAGTATACCCCAAGATCCTAAGCCTTCCTGAGCTGTGTCGTCTACCTTTTCTAAAGGTGTTACATTCAGATTCCAAACAATACCTACTTAAAACAAACACCGGTAGCACATACGTAATATGTGCCAGACACTGGGTGAGGAACGCTTTTTAGATTTGCTCCTGGTTTCTTCTCATTAACATAAATCTCTCCAGGTAGGTCTCTCATAATTCATCTCATTTTCTTGATGTGTACTGCCCTGCCCACTGGGCCTCACTAAAACTTACAGTGTAGTAAAGGACAGTTCTCTCTCTCTCTCTCTCTCTCTCTCTCTCTCTCTCTCTCTCTCTCTCTCTCTCTCTCTCTCTCTCTCTCACACACACACACACACACACACACACACACTCCTTATGAGGAAGGACCCTTTCAGTATAAAAGAAACAGGCCTGAGGCGATGGCTTGGTGGCTAAGAGCGCTGGCACATCACCAACCATTTTTATATGATACTGTAAATGGAAGCCACAGATACATAACAAAGCTATTTCCTCTGCAGAGGTTCTGGGTTCAGTTCCTGGCACTACATGGTTGGTCTTAACCACCTTAACTAATCCCGGGGGATTTGATGTGCTCTTCTCTTGGGCATTACACATATGTGATTTAGATACTCATATATGCGTATGCCCATATATGCATACAGGCTAAAACAACTCATATACTCATCTTATTTCAAAAAGAAGAAATAAGCTCTACAAACAAACAACATTACTCTATATTGCCACATTACCAATGGGTTTAGTAACACAACTTGGATTATAAGGCAACAGTTTTCAGTTCTACTTAGAATCAACTAAGAAACTTTAAAAGAATATTTTCCAGGGACCCTACCTGGAACTCACTGCTTCAGTCTCCAGTGTAGTTGGGAAACTGAACGTGTCCCGTCTTTTCCTGCAGGAAACCAGATGATGCACAGAAATAGCTTTCTTATATATCTGTGGCTTCCATTTGTAGTGTCATACAAAAACAGTTGGCAACATACCAGTAATTGGCCAAATTGAAGCTCCCAAGCTCTATGGTTACAGATATGAGCCAGCAAGTCTGTACCATATCCTGACTTTAAGATCTTGAGATGGAGAGATGGTTCAGTGGTTATTATTTCAGAGGTGGCACTTGTTTCTCCTGCAGAGGTCCTGGGTTCAGTTCCCAGCAGCCACATGGTGACCCCTCAACATCCATAACTACTGTTCCAAGGATCTAACACCCTTTTCTGACTTCAGCAGGCAGCAAGCCTGCACATGGTGCACAGACATACAGCAGCCAATATGCTGGTACACATAAAAATAACATAAATAAATCCTAAAACTTTTTTTTGAGACAAGGTTTCTCTGTGTAGTCTTAGCTGTCCTGGACTTACTTTGTTGACCAGGTTGGCCTCAAACTCACAGGGATCCTCCTGCCTCTGCCCCTTAGAGTACTGGGATTACAGGAGTGCACCACCATGGCTGGGTAAAACCTATTTTTTTTTAATGAACTTCCTTCTGAGTTTCAGTTTGGTCCATGTGAAGCTACTAGCTTTATCCTGAGAAAAGCATAAATTTAAGTATAATCTGCATACTCATAATTTACTTCTTAGTGATTCTTGCTATTTGTTGCTTCTTTCTAGCATTCTGCCACTGTTAAAATGCTATCAGGTACGCCCTGCCTTGGTTTCAATGTGCACTCTTATCACACTTTTTTTTTTAAATAATGGGAAAAACCTTTAAAAGTGGAGTGAGTATTTCTTGGTGTGCCTAGGTAATTCTTCTTCAAAAGCTTTCTATGAGCCTCATGATAATGCAAGGGGTCTGACAATTCAACTAAACACCACAGTACTTGAGTTGATGCTAAAATCAACATGGTCAAGTTAGAAGGGCTTCCGTTTTCTCGATTTAAATAGCAATACCATCATGTCACTATTGAAGTGTATGTGTTTGGATCTGTATCACTCTCAGTGGATCTCATACTGACAGAAGTGTCTTATGCACATATTTACATTTATTATAGCCAGGAAACAGGCTCATTCTGTCTCAAAAAATTTTTAAGGAAAGTTACATATTTCTATGTATGTGCAGAACCATTTTTTTTTCTAAGATGGTTTTCTAAGAAGAAATGCAGCACGTTTAGCTTTAGGCATAACTTCAGCCAGGTGAAAGGTATGGTGAGCTCGGTATTAGACATGTGGGCCAGGCAAAGTGAACTCCATCCTTTCGCTTGCTTTGTTTGCCAAAGAACACTCCCTACCTGATACCCTGTGCTTAATCTCTGGCCCGTGAAACAGCCAAACTTGGCCTGTTTCTCTCAACCTGGTGGTGACAGCTTCCAGCTGGTCACCTGATCAATCATCCTTGTCACTGGCCTCCAGGGGTGAAGCTTGATTGCTCTTGTTTGTTTGTTTTCCTAGCGTGCTCCACTGCTTGGCTGGCAGGCTTCCTTGTTTGTCCATTAAACGTGAAAGTCGTAGAGCACACCATCTGGAGGAAAAGGGAAAGTCTGCAGTGCTCACTTCGCCTTGATCCTATCAAAGCTCCCGGAGGCCGCCGCCTCCTCCGCCTGGCTTGTTTTAGCTGCACTCCGAAGGGAGGCACACAGTGTGGCTCTTATGTGCTGCTGCTGTTTCGTTTTGCTTCACACTTGTCTTTAGAACTGGAACAAGCATTGGATAGTAGGAGAATATGGAAGGTGTCCTTGAAAAAAAAATGTCCCCTGTAAAGGAATGCTTGTCAAGTTCAACCATGCAAATGAGCACTTGAATACCCCACCCCCCACCCCCTCGAAGAAGTGACTGTTCACAGGACTGCCTTCAAATACTAGGTCTTTCTTTAACTCCTAGAAGGAAAGTATTACGGGTTATATTTATTTATTCAGTGATCTCTAAGATACGTGACATGAAACACTCCCCATTTAGCTTTTGTCATGTTTGGGTTTCAAAATGTGAAGGTTAACAGTGACGAGGATGTAGACAGGCTTATAGGTCAGTACTCTAGGTGCATGTAGCACGTGACCCAACAATGTCCCTTAAACTCATAAAGTTTTCCACCCTTAATTCGCATCTCTCTGGGAATCTTGAAGAAGTCGCTAACAGACAAGCCTCTGTGGTGTCTTTGCCATTTCTCCCATGTGTGGGCATCAGACCAAGCAACCAGTCAACAATGATGCTCACCTCTCCAGCCCCTCAACAATGTCTTACCTTTCCAACCGCTGTCTGGAAAGTGCCTGTAGCATGCCGGGGGAGTTGAAGATGAGGAACTACTGCTTGATGAGCTGCACAGGTCCACAAGTCGTCAAAGGCTGATACAAAAACCACCATCCCCGAAGAATAACATTCCTTACACTGCTACGTACATTCAAGGAAATGCAGGAAGACCATATACACACAGATAAGGCCTCATTTTCCAGAACAACAAACAGTGCATCCCAGGAAACACATTTGTTTTCTATCACTTCTACACCACCCCAAACATCTACAGTGTTCAGGTAAATAAGACTAAAGAGAGGAGGCAAACTCATAGCGCATCTATATGTCATCACCAGGGAAAAGATCCAACAGTGTTATAAACACATGAGCAGATTCCCCCTCAGAACTAGACCAATGTTTGTGAACAGAGCACCCCCAAAGATACTGGAATCCCTTAGCCTCCCACTCTGCGGCCAGCACCTTTATTTAAAAATAATGTTTCCTTCCAGGCTTACGTCATTCTGGGACCATATTCCATTTCCTGTCATGCTTTTCTGGCTATACATCCCTGTGAGGAAGTAAGTGATGGTCCATCTGAAAGGCAGATGTGTCAATACAATCCACTATCGTGGGTAGTTTATTAGACACAAGAATGTCCTTCAGAATGGTACAGTCAGATAAGCTGATGTGCCATGTTGCATAGAAAACTGAGCATGTTTGAACCAATTGTCCTCCGATAGAAGGTGCCTTCATAAAAGTATATGAGATGCATTTCCACTATCACTACAGGAAATTCTATTCTTAAACTCAGCGGCTCCAGTAACTATAGGACATTCTCTATAATAAGACCCAGAAAATGATGTCCACAGTGGAATATAAATAGAAGTAACTCAGGATTTGTTCTCTCCCATTTTGCAGAGGAGAAGCTTTGGAGCATAAACAGGACAGGTGACTTGCCCCTTGTCATACATACCAGCCCAAAGAAATTAATGACAGAGGTGTTCTACAACTTGGAAATCACTGTTCAACATTCTTTCTGTAAACAGTAGGAAGCTTAGTAGAATAGTGTAGAAATTATCAGGGCTTATGCCAAAAATTAAAATAGAAGAAAAAAATCTTGTTACTTACTGAAGGTTGATAAACTTTAAATTCTATGTTCCAGTGGGATGTATTCCATGCCCATGTGAGAACCCATCTAAGATATACTCAGTAACAAATAAATTTTATGAAAACAGAGACAATTGCTTCATATGCATAAAATTCAATAACTTCTCTTTTAGTGGTGCATGTGGGTCTGTGTGAGTTTGTGTGTGTATGTGTGTATGAATGTGTATTTGTGTATGTGTGAGTTCATGCATGAACGTGGGGGAGGGGGTCAGAGAACAACTTACAGGAGCATAAACCATGTATATCATAGGATTATCAAGTCTTGAGCTGTCTCGTAGTCTACACGTTATCTGAGACATAATCTTTCAGTTGCCTGGAACTCTTCAAGTAGGGTAGGCTGGCGGGCCAATGAGCTTAGCCATCTAGCAGTCTTCATCTCGCTAGTGTTGAGATTAAAATCAAGTACACTATGGTAAGCTTAATCAGACATGGACCTCATGTTTTCAAGGCAAGTACTTAACCTATTAAGATACCTCCCTATCCTTAACCAAACTTTAAACAAGCCCACATTACTTGTGATATCAGGGATCATTCATCTTAGCATGGTTGATGATGGATGATTTGGGTTATCCTTTGAATTAATTTTTTAAATTCCAAAGCTTGACTGAAGTATATCTTCAGATGTCTCTAGGATGGTATTTACAAGGATAGCTCATGAAGGCTTGGAGGCAATGAATGCAAGAACATCTCAATGGATTCTTGGTGTGAAGGCATTGTCAGTAGGCGGTAAGAGATAGGAAGTAGAATCTAGAAGGAAGATGGAGGTCCTTGAAGACATTTATTTAAGGACTACCTTTCTGTATCCTCTCTTTTCTTATTTCTGTCCAATAAGATGTACTTCTACAGTCTTCTGTTGCCATCATGGGGCCAAGAAGTCATGGGTTTAACCCACTATAACTGCTAATGAAAACAAACCCTTCCTACTATTATGTTAATTCAGTTAGGAATTTAGTCACAACAGTGGCCAAAGGAATTATTATGATGCGTCTCTTGATGGGAGTTGTTTAAATTATGCACACTTTTCAAGACAAACTCACATCACAGGAAGGAGAAAGAGTATTGACAGAACTCAAGGCAAGAGGGAAGGAGAAGCCCACAAAGAAATGGGCAAAGACCTCATTCTCTTTGTGTGAGGATTGCACATTACCAAGAAGGGGGCAGAAAGTGTCTTAGTAATTTTAAGTAGACAGAAATGGCATCTAAGGAGCAGAGCTAAAATGGAAGTATAATTGGATAGAAGTTTGAACATCAAATGGATTTATTTAGAGGACACATTAAAATTTCCAATTGAAGGTATTTGGCCCATATTCATGATAATATAATGTCACAGGCCTTTCAAAAATATCTAGCAATTTTATTACCAGAATCCTTTACAGTGCCTTGAAGGAAGAATATATGAGATTAATATCTCTTGTAAAGTTTTTCTGAACACATTTTGCATTTTTAAAATTTTGTTTTGGTCATGTTTTTATTCTCCAAGTACTCAGCCAGCCAAATTCATGTTTTGGTACAATGCCTAGACCAAGTGTCTCAAAACAACTTCCTTTCTGGCTTGTCTAACATGTACCTCTTAACTGTCTATGAGCTTAGCTAAAGGGAGGATATGAAATCAACAAGTATAAGGTGAAAATAAATAACCATCCTGTTTGAACAAACCACTTGCATTAGTCAGTAGTTCCGGGCCAAGTTCAGTGGTACCCAACAAAGTGTCCCAGCTATCTTAATAGAATGCTTCTTTTAAAGTTGATCCTGAGATCATATTTTGAAGTTCTAGATATCACACATGCTAAAGTTGCTCAAGGATTATCATTTATCAATGCTGCATGATGCTCTTCTGGAAAACAAAATTTTACTCAGGCATCTAATCAATAAAACAATTCCTGGTCTTTGAACTGGTTCCAGCTCAATTATTCTTGGCAGTTTTTTGGCACTCTGGTTTATTCTGACCCAAGCCATGAATAATGATCTAAAATTGCACAATATACAGGAACCATCTGTTTGATAGGAACAAGAGGGGTGATGTCATTGGAGCCATTTCTAATCTCAATTTCATGTCCTGCCAGTGCTGATGTCACAGGCTTGGCAACACAGAGGGAGAATCTAGTAGCTGAGGATGAGCTGGTTCAAGAAGGAGATTGTTTCATTTGATGAAGGACTTCTCATGTCTTCTGGATTGGAGGCAGACTAACCCTAGGTAGCAAGAGCTGACTGTAGAATGACCAGCACAGCCTCCACAGCAAGCGCTTATGCATCAAAAGGGAAATTTCAGCAAAAGAAGATGGTTAGGAGTAGTTGACGGTTCATGTTGAGGGTTCCAGAGGACAATGAGAAAGTCAAGCAGAATTAGATTATAGCTTAGATTGTCAAGTATAGACCCCAAAATGTGTTGATAGACATGTAAGTGTTACATGTAGGAAACATGGAGCAATTATCTACACTCAACCCTGGAATATTAGTCCTTTTTGGTGGGGAGGGATGTCTGATCATCAGCATCATCCCAACACACTGATACATGGAACTTCAGAAGCATACAATAAAAATCACTGAAGGATTAGATTATCATTTCTGAGATGAATTGTTAGAAGGCTCAAGAAATTGTTGGAGAGATAGATGGTAAAGGGAAATGAAGAGACAGACACCAGGATATCTTGCTACAGAAAAGACTTCCTATATAGCCAAAGATGCTACCATGGCTAAGGGGGCTAACTGATGCACACAAGTACACACATGTGCACATATATATATAATGAGGCAGCCAATGGCTCTGTGTTTTTGGAGAGATTATATATTTTACCAGTCATATAAATGAATGGGATATTCATGGGAACTTCTTAAAGAGATTACATCCGTGGCTTGGTTAAATAACACTAAATGTAAAGATATTTAGATTGTGGGGGTTAGAAGGATGGCCCACACTGAGGAGTGCTTCCTGCTGTTCTACAAGACCCAAGCTTGGTTACTGCCACCTACCCTGAGGGAAGGGCAAATACCTGTAGCTCTTCTGTAGTGTGTGTTTTCTGGAGATGTATAGACATGCTATACTTGTGGGTTCCAGCCAGAGTACCATTACAAGGACAAAAAGCCATTGGGTGGTCCTCACAACAAACTATGTTTTCTATTGATGCTCTTCTTCTCCTCACTCATGAGAATTTATTGACACGGTCCTCCAGCAAAAGAGACTGTGGAACGCAGTTTCACATAATCTTCCTCTCCCCCTATTCCTCTTTTTCCTTTCTATGGAGAACTAAGTGGACTATCACAGTGGCCACTTTGGTGTGACAATGAAGTTGGGAGAAGGGAGTGATGGGAGGCATGGGTGCAAAATATCCAGTTCCCCGTTCTGAAACATACACAGACATTTAAATGCTTCACTTATCTTATATTGTAAACTCCAACTTCAGGAGAAATACTCACCAGACAGGTCATAAATCATGCCCAAAGACAGGTGCAATAAATACCAATGTCAAAAAGTTACAAAGTAAAATTATATTGTTTTGACAAGGCCTCCAGATGCGCTGACAACAGGGCAAGTAAATGACCCCTTTTCTTGGAGCCCTCGTGGCTAGCTAGTGCGTGAGCACGGAGAAGGCTCTGCGTCGTCATGAGAATGGCACACCGGGGTTTTAACACTCGTCATCCTCAGCATACTCTCCTTCAAGACAAGACAGGCAAGATGATTTCTCACATGTAATGAGGTCATTGCACATTAAAATGTTACGTATACAAAAAATGGCAGTCTACACATGCAGAAGTCTGTTTGCAAATCAGCATGCCGAAGTTTTCCTTCACACATATTTACACACGATGTGATATATAGTATGGTACTGTTTAATGAGGGAGCCCAGTGCTTATTTCATAAATGAAAGATATTTGCTTATCTCTTACTTCCACACATTTTGGCTTCACACATTCAAATAAAAATCAATTTCATACTAAACATATTGCCTCTTATGTTAAATATTTTTGTTTTATATGGTTCAAAACTGCTTCACATCATGATTTTTTTTTAAGGAAAAGTATTGGTTGTGATAAAAACCTTATTATAAAACAGATATCACTTTGTTTATCTGATGTATGTACATGGAAACACGACTGTGTCCAACCCAGGTCTTTTCCTTTAGCTAGACGTTTCTTTTTCAGTCAGTGTCTCATGAAATGTACCAGTGTTAGTTCATTTAACAACTGAAGAGGAATTCTACTTTTTGCTCATACTATAAATTTATTTTGTTTGCTTTACAGCTACTAGAAATATACTAAGGGTCTGAGGGACTGTGTTGAATAGCTCAGAGTTCTAAAAATGTTTCATCGGAAATAAATCCTTGAGATAAATTGCTCAAAAATGTAATTGATGGTGATTAAAATTACATGCCCCTCTGCACAAAAAAAATATTGTTTGTTCTTGAATGACTCAAGTACAGTTTTGTTTCATTGAAAAATCTCATTTACCATACCAGTTTGTATTGCGCCTTTTAAATATGAAAAACACCACTGGGGCTGGAAAGATGGCCCCTGACGTAAGAGATCGCACTTCTCTTCCAGACACTCCATGTTTGAGTCTCAGGACCCTTACTGAGCAGCTCACAACTGCCTGTAAGTCCAGTTCTAGGGGATTCAATACCTCAGTTGGCACCTGCACACATGTGGCATGCATAGACAGACAGACAGACAGATAGACACACACACACACACACACACACAGACATACACACACATATATATATTTAAAATAATAATAAAGATACTATAAAACAAGCTTTGAGTTAAATATTTTGTCAAGTGTATGAGATGTAAAAGATTTTAAAATCGTCACTAAATCTCCCCCCAAACTAAAGCTAGGGCAATTGTCTTATAGACCTTTTTTACTCAGTGTGAGGAGGCCACATGGCACCTCTCCTCAACTTCCAATTTTTGCCATGAGCTTAAAAATCATATCAGACTGGAATTAGAATTATAGATAGACTAGGCCATAAAATTATAATGCATAACGCAGACATGAGCTTAAAAATCACTTGTGGAAGTAGTCCAGAATAAGGCTATGGTGTAACCTGCTCGTAGATTTACAAAAGGGTTAAATGTTTCTATCCTCCTCTCCTTTGGGAAAGGGAAAAAAAAATCTCACAAACACGTTTCTGCATCTGTGATATTCCACAGGGAAATATCTATTGTGTTATAAGGTATCAGCCCTTGGGTTTCCAACAAGTGACCCTGCTTCTACTAAATCGATGAATCCTTTGGGTTGTGCGCTGTGAGTTAATCAGACTTATGACCTAGAGGGAGCAAAAGTCAGGGCTGGTGGGCCTGGTAGCCACATCTTATAAACCGGGCCAATGTGTTGCCCAGGAAAAGAATGTATGGCCATAAATGAAGGCACTTGGAGGGTAAGGGTCATGGTTTGTAATTAGCACAGACTATTTAAGGGAAAAAAAAAATAAGAAAATAATGTTTTACAAGCTAGTAGAAAGAGAAGCAAATAAGTATTTAAAAGTTCCAATTGTGAGTTCCGTCCCTGTGTGTGGCTTATTTTTTATAGGACTTTGGTTTCAAACTGGTAAGAGCAAAAGGGATACTGAAAAAGACATCACCCTGGAACGTGCTCATAGACTACCATAGTCTTGCTTTAAGCATAGTGGCAAGAGGCTTATTTCATGGTTTCTTGATAGTCTTTTCTAAAAGTCACTGTGACACAGAATGGATGAGAGTCGGAGTTATGTGAGGTATCTGTAAATGCTGAGCAGTTTCTTGAAAAAGAAGAGAGAGAGAGAGAGAGAGAGAGAGAGAGAGAGAGAGAGAGAGAGAGAGAGAGAGAGAGAGAAAGGAGAGAGACAAATGTCCTGGTTCCACAAAGCTAAAAATTGGGTTTTGTTTTGGGGCTTTTTTTTTGCTTGCTTTGGTGTTTTTGTTTAGATTTTTTTTTAATTTTGTTTGGTTTTTGTTTGTTTGTTTGTTTGCTTTGTTTTTGTCTGGATGTGTTAGTCACATAGACAAAGCTCATGTGACTTGTTAATGTCTGTCTTGGGAGCACTCAGTTTCCCATTGGATGTAAAAGAAATGAAATGACTTTGCAGCTCTTAGCTCTGCAAAGGACTTACAATTCAGCCCAGGAAATGACTGCTGTGCAAGCACAGGTAGTTTAAAGGTTGCACCAAGTTTATGCTCCTTTCCCAGGCATGTTTATAATTATGGCTATTGCCTTCTCCATGCAAATGTAAGAATAGTAAAGTTAGGCTTTTTCTTGCCATAAACATATTGGGGAGATGATACTTACTCGTATACAAAAAGTGAAAGTAACTGATGATTTCTAAGCAAATCAGGGCACCCATATATATAGATAGATAGATAGAGAGAGAGGGGGGGGGGGCGGTTGCCAAGCATGGGCTATCATTGTCAGTGAAATCCAGTAAACAGGTACAATACATTATGTGGAAATTTCAAGGAAGCAGTGACTTTTTTGCCATAGTAAATCTACACAGGTAGTTAGCCCACAGCAATTTCTCTGCTGGGTATCAGTTGCTCTTGTTATAATTTCATTTAGGAAATGTTTATTTTTTTTCTCCCTCAGTATCATCATCAGAGTCATTTCAATCTTGACAGAACTGATCACAGAATGTCTGATTGTTAAAGATGCCAATCTTGATCTTATTATTGTCCATAATGAACGGTAAGATGAATAAAACCATGACAAGAAATATGGCATCCTGCCTGCTCGAGTCTAAGGAGCAGCAGCAGTATTTAATGACATACAGCTACTGAATATTTTCACCCAGATTTTAATTTTATTGTTTTTAATTATGTTACTCTGTTTTTAAGTCGGAACTAGCACAGGGTTGCTAGAGAGTCATAAAATCCAAGGCATGGTACAGAGCACTCACTTATGCAGGCTGTTCTTTTCTGCTGGGTGACATTTCTGCCATGTCTGTAATACACCATGGAACATTCAACCACAGGTTGCTTTTAAATCTCTCTTCTGAACTTCTCTGGTGCAACTGTTTGTCTTCACCTGAATGACGGGATGTGTGCTTAATGGAATGAACTATTTAGTATTGTTTTTACTCTTTGACAGTTAAAGCAGAATGGAAGATTCGTGTATTTTACCTGTGTGTTTCAGAGCACCTACTCTAAGCTGTACTAAGTACAATGTAATAAATTTCATTGTGGTTTTACTGTATTTGTTCTCCTTAATTAACTCCACAAGATCCCTGCCACTCATATATTAACTTCAGATGAGAAGAATAAACTCGAGAAACTGACCACACAATTGGTTAAGACCACACAAATTGTCCATTAATTATTCTGCAAGTACTTATATAGTCAGCCTGTTTTCTGTATCGTGATTATAAACAATGTGAGGGGCCAGAGTTAAAAAACATCTGTAATTCTTAGCAAAGCCTTGAGTCAGGCGTGTAGCTTCTGTGTGCATTAATAACCTGTTGGTGTAGTAAGGGTTTATACACTTAGTGATTTAAATGTCCCCCAATGAACCACAGAGAGTATCCAAAACTCAATAGATTTGTGTTAAGAGGGGTAAAAATAATTTTGAATATTTTAGATGTATAGAGCTCATTTTAATCAGTTCCTCTTAACAATAAAAGTAATGCATACATCTGTAAACTGTTTTAAATTTTTTAAAGGTGTATTACAGGATAAATGGACGAAATTTACAGAGCCATTACCCTCCACAAATAAATAAATAAATAAAGCAAGTTAATTAATTTTATGTTTTTCTTCTAGAATAATTTACATACAATAGTCTTTGTGTAGATTGTAAATGGTGTACATATTGAATCTCATTTGATATGCAGTTTTAGTATTTCCTTTTCTGTGTGATAATTCTGTTCATTGTGTAGAAAAGTAAATTGATTCATTATCATGTACATCATAATAGAATCATTATGTTTCTCCTTCCTATTTTGTCTTTATTTTCTCTTTCCTCTTTCTCTAAAACTTGAGGCCACAGTATCCAAAGATATCAGGTGTGTGTATGTGTGTGTGTGTATGTGTGTGTGTATGTGTGTGTGTATATGTGTGTGTGTATGTGTGTGTATGTGTGTGTGTATGTGTGTGTGTATGTGTGTGTATGTGTGTGTGTATGTGTGTGTATGTGTGTGTGTGTGTGTGTGTGTGTGTGTGTGTGTTTTCCTTTTAACCTGTGTTAGTTAAGTTCCAAGAAATAGAATGGTGCAAAAGTTAATGGTTGCATTAATCTTGTTGTACTGGCTGCCGACTCTGAGCGATCACTGTGGCAGAGTACAGCTCGGTGGGCGTCCACTCTGACCCTTCAGCAGCCCTCTCCTGCTTCACTTACACACCAGGCTCATCATCATCCCGTTCAGATGTAGTACTCAGACAGTCCGTGCTGGAAAGATCCATCGTCCTCTCTCGCGTCTTCCCTTCACACTTCTCTTCAGAAGCTGCGGTCACCTGGAGTAGCAGGTCCCTGAAGAGAGATGGGACATTCCCTTTTAACCAAAGGACAAAGGTCGTATTAAACTCCATAAACAAAATCAGGGGGCTTGTATAAATAACAATCTGTGCATATCATTTTCGTTTTTGCAGTCACTCGGCCTCTGGTATTGATCTTTCTACAGGTTGTGAAAAATCAGAGGGCAAAGTGCAAAGTTCAAAAGTGGCTATTTGCCCGGAGGTTTGCTGAAAACCAAGCACCCCACAGAAGTTTTCTGGAGTAATCTGAGGAAGCCTTTTCCCCCTTTTACCCTTTGAGGAAGGATATTGGTGTTATTCAGTTTCTAAGGTTAATTTGGCGTGGAGAAAAATTAGCATAAGACACTTGGAAGCAGAAAGAAGCTTTCAGGAAAGACTGGGAAGCTGTCAGCGAGCATGCCCAGAGTGTTACAACTTCAAGCAGGTACCCAACTTTTCCAACGGTGAACTTGGCACCGCACTGAGCATCCTTTTATTTATCAGCCAAACAGCACAGCCATAGCACCAGGACAACACCAGGAGAATAAAGAGAAAGTGAGGAAACAAAACAAAACAAAATCCCCAGCATCGGTCTTTATAATAAACTTGATTCATAATGACCAGTCCAAGCAATTGGTTGACACTATGAAGAAAACCTAAAGTTTGTTTCTTACTGCCACCCTCCAAATTTGATTAAAGGAAAAAAAAAAAAAAGAACACTTTACTTTGAGCACTTACTGAGAATGTTTCTATACTCAAACAAGGAAGAGTGCTATGAGGAGAGCAGGTTTTAATTTCTTTTTTTTTAAATTTAATTTAATTTTATTTTACTAATTTATTCAGATTATAACTAATTTGTTTTCCCATCACTTGTATCCTCCCATTCCTCCAAAGATAACCAAAAGCACACAGAAAAGTCCTCTAAGTTTGACTTGACATTGCTGTATTTTCAGACTTCCAACGCATTTGTTAGGAAGCATCCCTCCAGCCTAGGAGCATTTTAACAGGTTCCCCAAGGGCAGACTACAAGTCAGGCCAGGAGACAGAGATGGCCTTAATCTTTTTCCAGAGTCAGGAGCTGGAACCTGGTTATTTTCAAACAAATTAGACATCCTTTGGGATGTCTATCCTTCTGACCACCCCATTTTCCCCCTAATCCTCCCTTTTATTATTCTATTCTGAACCCCTCTTACTCTCAGATTACTGAGTGACTTATGCGCAGTCTATTTGAAATATTCATCCTACATAGAGAGAAAACAAAATCATTTTTGCCATAAGACTCCAGTTTATAGCTACCCCCAAGCTTATGGAATAAATAGCATGAAATAAACGCCTGAGAATTAAGAGAAAACCTAGAAAACATAAACCTCTGTTTGCTGTTGTTTTTACCTGATTGGTGGGATGAGGTTTATAAAGCTGTTTCCTAAAATCTATGCCTGGCATTGGAAGGGCATAATAAACAAGTAAATGGATAAACAAACAGAAAACATCACGCGGTGAAAAGTGTTGAGGTCAGAAGAGTAGTAGTGTTTTAGGATGGGCATCTGGGAAGATCTCACAGAGGGGACCGAAGCCAAGGGTATGGCAGAAGGAACAGAAAATTTCTGGTACCATTTTCCCCTGGAAGACAGGACAGACAGAAGAGAAAGCACAGTATCCCAGAGTAAGGAGAAGACTTCTGCGTTTTGCTTTGCTTTTGTGTTTTCTTTAAGAAAACAGAAGTTTTGAATCATCGCCATGCAAACGTAGGGGTAGAAATTAACATGAGTAGAAAGTCAACGAGGGACAGATTATGGGTTTCAGGTGCTAAAAAGAAAAACGGCAAAGGCTGGCTTCTGTTTAAATCATTATTAGAATCCCACTTACAGCGTGGAAAGTGGATTCTTGGAGAATTGGGGGAAAGAGCTTTAAAATGTGGTTTGACATACAAGTAGAGAATAAGCAAGCAGGATTAATTTAAATGAGTTGAAAATATTATTTTCTCTTCTATAGAGAGAGCCAATATGTCTGTGAGGAGGTGGATTGTGTTAACATGAATACGGATGTTTCTGGATCAGAGTCTACCATCCCCAATGGGTGGAAAAAGCAAAATAGAGGTGGGCAGAGATTTTTTGGCTTTTGTACAGTGTTCAGAATTGACTCAGCCATGTATCCTGACCACTAGTTACAAACTCAGCTAATGATTAAGCTGATATCACAGCATTGTAGCATCACAGGGCAAGAGGACAGGAAACAAAGCAGGCATGCTAAGAAGAGGGGAGGATGGCAGGAAGATGGAGAATACTGGGGGACATGAATCTTGAGGCGGGCTGCTCTTGCAGAGGACCCAGAATCAGTTCCCAGCATTTGCAGGGAGCCTCTCAATCATCTGTAGCTCCAGAGGATCAGACATCCTGCTCCATCCTTTACAAGGACCAGGCAGACATGTGCGTCTACATATATGGAGGCAAAAAAACACTCATACCTGTAAAATAAAAACAAATAAAGCCTTTATAAAGAAGGGCAAAACGAAGAGACGCAAGTGGTAGCCCAGAGCTGCAGAATCTCACAACATGAATTCTTCACGTAAGACATGAAAGTATATCTTCATGAATTCTTATCCTGTAAGAGACTTTATAATTAGTTATTGACAACCAGTGTTCCTTTATCTGGTAACCAGTAGAATATCGTGTGACACAGCTCTCACGTGAAACTATTTGCCTTCTTCAGGTGGTTACTTTTACCCCTGGGCTACACACAGGTGTGTGTGTGTTTTCCCCCTCTAATTATATATCTTGAATTCTTCACTTGAGAGAGTGATTGTGGCAGCCATGCCTTTACGGAGCCAATATTATTATTGGCAAGTAGAAAGATGCTTGAAGTATTCACACGCCAATCGGTGAGTGTAAAACTTCAGAGGACGGCCTCTGAATTGCGCATTTTTGCAGTCACACATGCTAATATTATTGTGATGCTCGTAAGTGAATGGGCACTACACTAAGGGTCTGGTGCATGACATCACGGCTTAAGTACGTGAGCACAGAGATGCTGCAGATGAGGCTTCCTAGTCCACCTTCACACATTTGACATGTGACGTAATCTTGCTGATTCAGTCCTTCGTATGAGGCGCAAGGGCCGATAAGTTGACCTGTTTCATCACAGCATAGTAAAGGCTGATAATTTACACTCACGGAGGTTTTTACGACATGCCACTCTCTGAAATGGTTGATAAACATGAAGTCTAATGCCATTTGGGGAACTGAAGAGAGAGCCGAGTATTCTATTTCATTTCTACAGGCGAGGAAACCTAAAGAAAATAAGTGGAGCGACTTGCTGGTATCCACTCAGCCAGTAAGAGCCGGAGCCTGCTTCTGACTCCAGGCTGTCTGGCTGGAGAATAAGAGCTGTGTGCATTCTCCCTGTGTAGATGAAATATTGCCTGCAGAGTGTCTGGCACACAGGCATGCAATAAATGTCACTTATTATTTTTATTTTGCATTTTTCTATCACTTTATTTTGACTTCAATGTGGGAGAGGTGATTATCCAAAGATGGGAATTATCCAAGCATTGTGATAGTCAGAGGCAGAGGAAATATTAGATTTTTCCTTCGTGGGAGGAGGATTTAGGACTCCCGGCAGTTGAGCCAGAGCAAAGCAAGAAACGGAATGTCCATAAGCCCTCTTTTGCTCCACATCTGTTTTTATTTTTCAGTTTATCAGCCTGCTCTTTCATGACAGAATTTTTGCAATATTCTGCTCCCCTGGTGACTTATAGAATATCAAGGGAAGAGAGAATAAAGAAAAACTTTTAGCCAACTTCGGCTTTTCCTTCCCTAAGACTGTAGATAAGCCTTGGCTGGACAGCGAGGTTTTGTCTGAAAAGGCCGATTCATGCATCTCCCCTTTATCTGCTGAAAAGAGGAATGCTGTCTTTGCCAGTGCCCAGCACGGCTGATAGTCCCCGTCCCACGGGGTCACCATGGTGGAGTGTGAAGATAAGACAAGCCTGGAGTTAAGCACCGCCAAGATACCGCGGGGTTTTCCCTCCACGGGAGAGCAGGTGTGGGCATCTTTAGTGTGTGATATCTCTGTCATCACATCAAGGCTGATGTCTGACAAGAACATGAGGAAGTGAAAGCGGGAGTATATGGGCGCTGGGTTTATCTCCTGCAGAAACAGCTGCTCTTTCAGAAATTGCAGGCAGGGATAGCCTCCAGACCTAGGGTTCTTGTAAGAATTTAGTTAGCTGGGCAAAGTGGCGCATGTCTGGAATCTAAACATTGGGCTGGCTGAGGCAGGAGTATCATGAATGTGAGTCCATGCTGGGATACAAAGACAGATTTAGAGACTTGCTTTGGGCTACCATAGTAACATCTTGTCTCAAAGGGGGAAAAAAAAAAAGAATGAAAGAAATAAAAAGCAGGAGTTTTTGTTTTGTTTCTTTGTTTAAGGACTTGGCGAGAGCTCAGTGGATAAAGTGTTTGTCATCCAAGCACAAAGAACTGAGTTCAAGTCCTCAGCACCCAATTAAGAAGCTGGGTACCTCGCTTTCCACATAACGGTGGTGAATGTCCTGTCCATTGGCTAGATCAGAGGAGGGGTTCGATGTTTACTACTTGTATTGCCCTTGGTTAGTGCAATAGTTTGAGCAGACTCCCCCCCCCCCCCACACCCCCCACACCCTGATCCACCCATTACAATGTTCTTCCTGTAGGTTTCTAAGACCTTCTGGATCCTTCTATTTCCCCATTTCCTATATTTCTCTTACCTAGAGTCTCAGTAGGATGCCCTGGCACTCAAAGAAAGAATAAGCAGGCTACCAAGATGAGACTTGATAGCCTATGACCATAAAGTGGGGGAGGAGGTCCCCCTCGGTCATAGACCTAGGGGAGGGGAAAGCGGGAGGGAGGGAGGAACGGGAGGATACAAGTGATGGTATAACAATTTAGTTGTAATCTGAATAAATTAATTACATTTTAAAAAAATTAAAAAAATAGAAGCTGGGTACATCAGAGTGTGCTTGTAACTCGAATGCTGGGCAGAGGAGGCAGGGGAAGCCCTGGGGATTCTTGGCTTCCTGCTCTAGCCAAAGTGATGAAGTCCAGGTGTGATGGAAGTCTTTGTCTCCAAAGGAAGAGTAAGAAAGAGAGAGAGAGAGAGAGAGAGAGAGAGAGAGAGAGAGAGAGAGAGAGAGAGAGAGAGAGAGAGAGAAATCAGAAGGAGATCTCTGGCCTCAGGTAGCACATGCCATAGCATACACACAGACACAGACATACTTACAGACACACAAACACACGGTCTGACAATGAAAAAGGGAAACCGCACAGTCCACTGCAGGAAGACAGGCAACTCCCTCTGCAGTGGGAAAGCTGTGCTTGAGGTTAACCAGCACTGGGGCGGGGTTGCGGGGGGAGGGTTAATGTAGTTAACTTTCACAGGTGGTGGTGGTGCACGCCTGTAATCCCAGCACTCTGGAGGCAGAAGCAGGCAAGTCTCTGTGAGGTGAAGACCAGCCTGGTCTACAGAGAGAGTTCCAGGACAGCCAGGGCTACCCCATCTCAAGAGAAACAAGATGCGGAGAATGAGCAGCATGCTTTCAGGTGGGCACTGGGGTGTTTTGGAAACCGTGAAAGGTAACGTTCATCTCAGACAGAATGTTCATGAAGGGTTACGAATTGCTGACAATTCTTTCCTAAAGAGAGAATGATTAACCCCAGATATATGTTTATTTGGAGGAGATCAAACAACTGTCCCCTCAATTGGAAAAGCCACCTCAGGGTGGACTCAGCTGCAACTACTGCAAGGCTTCTTTCTCTTCCATTCTCTTTGCAAAGCAAGGATTGAAATTTGCATGAAAAATGTGTGTGTGTGTGTGTGTGTGTGTGTGTGTGTGTGTGATATATCATTATTATTATTTCCAGAATTTCTTTTGTTAACTGATTTCGAATTGTCTTACCTTCAGGAGATGAAGGGGTTTGTCTTCGGTTTGCATGAGGTTGGTTCATAGCTTTTCCTCATATTGTTGTAGAATTCAGCTTTTTCAAATCTTCTTTTAATTAATTAATTTACTTATTCACTTTACATCCCGATCACAGGCCCCCTCACTCCTCTCCTCCTGGCCCTACCCTTGCTCCCCTCTTTCCCCAGGCCCCCTCCTCCATTCCCAGATAAAGGGGATCACCTCCACCTCCCAATCAAGTCACATCAGGACTGAGTCTTCTTCCCCTGTATCCTGGCAAGGCAGCCTTGCAATGGGGGAGTGATCAAAAAACAGGCAACCTAGTCCGTGTTAAGGACAGCTCCTGCTCCCCTTACTACAGGACCCACATGAAGCCTGAGCTGCCCATCAGCTACCTCTGTGTAGGGGGACTTGGTCTAGTCCATGCAAGGTCCTTGGTTGGTGGTTCCATCTCTACAAACCAGATTTAGACTCTAATTTTAAAAAAATGTTTATGCCCAAGAAATTGACATAGGTGACACATCTGAAATGTGAACTAAAGAACCAAGAGCATCATATGCTCAGCGTCTCAGCAATGGCTGGATGGGATTGTCTCTTGTGCAGAACTGTACAGTAGGCTGTCTTAAGTAAACTAAAGCAGCTATGAGGGGGGAAAAAACCCCTCCCTGAGAAAATAATTTCACTAAAATCAATGAGAGTAGTTTTGCATCCCTTTGTTGTGTTGATTCTTATCCCAAATGGCATATAAAAATATAATAAAGTCATATTAATGTTGGTGTCCGCTCTGAAGTAAAGGAAAGCTGATTTACTGTTTCTCCCAGTTGCCCCTCTTGGGCTTGTACACAAAACACTTATATTGCTGAGGCTCGATCAGTGAAAACAAATTGAAAAATTTAGTCTCCTATGTCATTGCCTTCAGGGTCATACACAGTTGTTCAAATCTGTCCTATATCAAAAATAAAACAAACAAACAAAAAACTGTGAACTTGTTGCAAAGCGCTAATATAAAGTAGTCACGTGTCAGTGTGTTTCTATCTCCAAATGTAAACGGGTGTGGTTCGTGTGCATAGCTTCAGGACTTTTAGCGGTTGTGTGAATGTCGCTTCTATTAGTTCACACAACGCAGAGAGGAAATCAAATCAAGAATCACAGACATTGTGAAATTTTATCCGTCCGCAGCGGCACGTTAGTTGGCCATTATTAGTCAGGTCTCATGTGGGCAACTGTACTGTTGATAATTTCATGGCTGTAGCATACTGGTTGTGTCTAGAAGACACTATCCCACAAGCCGCATCCCTAGAGAAGGAGCTATAGCAAATCCATAGCTTCTAGGATAGGAAGAAACATTGTTCAATCAAAGTGTTCAGTCCTTAACACTTGTATATACAGCCAATACAAAATGGACTCTGTCATAGGTATGGATATAGATATACACTGATACATGTGTGTGGTTCTATATATATAAATATGTGTGTGTTAATATGTACTATATGACAACACATATAGATAATATATATGAAATTATATTTATATACATATTATAGAGCTATCTACATTTGTATATTTAAGAAAGAGATCATTCACTAATCTCAGAAAAGTTTTTAAAGAAATTAGAAGAGCTAAAGCTGAAAATAAAAGGGCAGATATGATGTAAAATAATTCTTATGAATTAACTTCTAACAAGTAAATATTAAGATAAAAGAAGAATCAAAAGATATTCAAGGTAATGATTCCAAACCTATAATAATTTTCTGATGATAAAATCAACACTTTGGAATTTTTTTAAATATGGAATTTACAATAGGACATAATACGTCATTTTCCCTCTTCCTTTTTTGACCTCTAACTCCTCCTATGTCCCCTCTCTCCAACCCCTGGCATGCTCCTCCCACTGCCTCTCAAACGGATGGACTCATTTGTTTTTGCCTTTTCTAAAAAAAATGTATTTCATAGGTATATGTGTGCATATATAATGTAACATAAATAGAGAAATAAAACTTACTGAGTCAGTTTAGTTTAGTTGTGTGTATGTGTTCAAGTTGCCAGATAATCCTAGCAAACAAAATGACAAACCCTAACACAAAAATGTTTTTCTACAGAGTTCTGGGTTAGAAATGCCTGCTGACATTTTTGTCTGACAGAACTCAACAGACTGACTGTGGATTTGCAAGTTTTTGAAATAAGAGAACAGAAAGAGGAAGGAAGTGATTTAAAGATACCAGTTCTAATTTGTAGTATCCATTTGTAACGTTCTGCAGGGCAATTTGCTGATGACAGTCAAGCTTAAGGAGATAGATCAAGCTAATTCATTAACCGCTCTATCTTCTTGGAGAGGATTAGAGACAGAGGAGGAGAAGCCAGTCTGCAGAATTTCAAGCCCTGAGGGATCCCTACAGATTCAGCCGGGGAGCAAAATTAACCAAACAGCACGCTGGGCCGCTTGACTGCATCATCGTGTCCTCAGTCACTAACGCTAGTGAGATTGTTAAAGCCACAACAATAATAGTAACACTAACAATGTGTGCATATTCATCGCTCCCTGCGTGTTAAGTTTATTAACGTTTTTAAAGCCTTTTACGTTATTCAGTCTGAACCTGTGAGAAAATTTTGTTTCCATTCTTTACATGAGGAAATGGAGACACAGAATAAGGAACCTGTTTACATACAGGAAGTAAACCGAATAAGGTCCCAGAAGCCAAAAATATTTTCATTTATAAGGCTTCTGTCTTACTCAGTAGTTTATTCTCACTTCTTCCTTTCTTTAGAGAAGTCGAAAACTTTGTCTTCTCTCCCCAAGAAAAACCATTAAGCTATTTTCCTGTGCCAAGTTGTGTGTGTGTGTGTGTGTGTGTGTGTGTGTTCACATGGATGTGTGTACCCATGTGTACTTATGTGGAAGCAGGAGGCCAGTCACAAACATCTTTCTCAGTGTTCTCCACCTTTCTTTTTGAGACAGATTGCTCACTGAAGCTAACTCTCAGCCCTGGGTGGCACTGGCTGGCCCGCAGGCTGCCAGGACCCTCCTACAGAGTTCTAACTCCCAGCACGGGGGTTATAGGTGAATGTTATCATGTCTGATTCTGTTCAGTAGGTGCTGGAGATTCAAACTCGTGTCTTTATGATTGTGCTGCAAGCACTATACCCAGTGAGCCATTTTCTCTACTCCTAAGTCACATTCCTGAAGAGAGATCCTACAGAATGGGAGAAGGCAAGGAAAAGAATAAAAGGATTAGTACCAAAAATAAAAGTACCATTCTTAGCTATGAATTCAAAATATTTATTTTTATTTTTAGATTTATTTACCATCATGTATACAGTGCTCTGACTGCATGCACACCTGTAGGCCAGAAGAAGGGCATCAGATCACATTATAGACGGTTGTGAGCCACCATGCAGTTGCTGGGAACTGAACTCAGGACCTCTGGAAGAGCTGTCAATGCCCTTAACCTCTGAGCCATCTCTCCAGCCCTGAATTCAAAATATTTAAAGGAGCATGGGTCATTACTACTGTTACAATGGTTATACAACTGTTTTTATTTATTATTGGTTTGGCCTTTGAATAAGTTATTGAATCTCTCTCAACACCATGAAGATATAGAGTAGAAAACACTCCTTTCCTTATGAGTGCTATAAAATTGATGAACTGATAGATTACTCCAAAATTATCAATAATATTATCATGGTTTCATGACTACTGTTAAGATTAGCTTGTTCCTCAATTTATTGAATCCCACTAATGGCAAACAATTATGAATTCTCAAAATTATTATTAACTGAAAAATATTCTAGAAGTATGTTCAACTTTGCTTCCCCAAGGGTGGTCTAGAGAATAACACATCAGTATCCAGGAACTTGATACAAATGTAAAAACTGGGGGCACATTTCATATCTACAGGAGCATAGCCTGCCCTTGAAAAACAAATCTAGCTGAATTGTTAGCACGATAAGAGAGGCCAGTGGAGGGAATTACACAGGTCAGAATGAAAACAGCTGAGAGATGAGGAGCAGCCAACAGCATACTGTGTTGGCCTCATAACTTACACTGATGAATATGAGAGCGAGGCTAGCTGCTCAGGTCATAATTCTTATCGCCATCTTTGTTGGATGCAAATTAAACATGAAGCTAAAGAAGAGAAAGAGACCTCTAAAAGAAGGAGTGGAGTTGGGGAAAAGGCTCATTAGTAAGCTAGGAGACCTGAGTTTGGTCCCCCCCCCCAAATTCCCCAAGTACATGCTTTAAACCCAGCGCTGGGGAGGTGGAGACAGGATCACTCCTGGGGCTTACTGGCTTGCTAGTCTAGCTGATGGGTGAGCTCCAGGCTCAGTGAGGAAGGAGATGTAGAGGACACATCTCTGGTCTACATAAGCATACACACGTGTGTGAAAGGTGGTTGGTGGTGGATTCTTTCTCCATACTATGTCAGTAGCTGAGTAGCAACATCTGATTTTCCACTAGTTACGCACCAATAGCCCAGTTGCTGTGGTTCTTGCTCAGTAGGCTTACGCTGACCACCCAGCACCACAGACACCGTGTGGAGACAGCAGGATGTTTGAATGCTGCCGATTCTCTTTGGTGCTTTGATTTGAAGCCAGTAAATAAGGCTTTCCCACTGTTGTCATCACTGCACATGGGAGGGTGAGACATCAGGATCCCTGAGAGTTTAACACCAACTTAGACTATCATTTGCCCTAGGAGTGAGACTGTTTAAATAAGGCAGCCAAATACTAAGTATAAAATAAAATGAAGTGATAATGTTTATGTGTTCAGTGTAGGAAACTGCTGGAACTGGCAGACTAGATCAGGAACAAAATGCTTTTGAATAGGAAATAAAATGAAGCAGGTAGGAATAAAAGAAAAAAAAAAAAAGAAACAAGAACGGACACTTGTACAAACAACACCGGCAACAACAAGATTATGTTAAGTTAATACGGAATCAAAACCCGTGTCTTCACGACAGGGAATTTGGGGGACATGAAGCAGAACATAATACAACACATGTATAAATTCTCTCTCATTGAAGAGCAGATTCTTCAGTCCACTGTGTATTCTTATTACTTACCCCAGTGAGATCTGGTATTGGAGAGAGTTGATCAGTGTGGGTTGTCAGCACTGGACTGTAATTCTTTCTTAATTCTTGAATGAATTGTGCATCTGTCCCATTTTTCTGCCTTCTCCTTAGGGTTTCCCACTGCAGAAGTGGGAATTTTAAGGTGGATACCTGGATGGACACAAAGGAAATTATTCCTCACAGACCCAAGGAAATTAAAGATATTCAAGGCAACGACAAACAGGACAGCTACCTCATTAAACAAAACCCAACATTGACTAATAATTAAAAGGATATAAACAGATTTGGTGAACTAAGTTAGAATATTACACTTAGAGTCTATGGTACAACAACCCCATTCCTTTGGATGGTCTCTGTTGGGCAGTTCTTAAATTTTGACTCCTCGTCTTCCTATCTCTATAACATTGCTTGTTTCCAGTAGTGTCTATAAAAGAGAGCATGCTACATAAGCATTGTCATTAATAATGTGTCTTCATCCAGATTCATTGTAAAATATGTATGGACTTTTAAAGTTTTTCTAAAGGATATGTACTTTTATTTATGTGTTTGTGGGGTAGTGTTTGCACATGTGCATTTATGTGCCCATGGAGGCCAGAAGACAAGCTCAGATCTCCTGGATCTGAGATATAGGGTGTTGTGATCTTCTTGACATGTGTGCTAGGAAGTGAACTCAGGTCGTCTGGAAGAACAGCAGGTGCTCTTAGCTACTAAGAGCCATCCCTCTCACCCTTCGGGCAAATATTTGAACACATCACTCTCTAATGTTTCAACAAAGCTTGCATGAAACAGCCCTCTTCGTGAACTTCCCCTATGACTGTTATTCATCTCAACTGTCATGTGACCACGAACTGCATTTCTCTTCTCTGTCTGACGGATGCTCTTACAGGAACATCTCTACAGCTTTCGAGTCTCCTCCTTGTCACAGTGTAAGTCCTTTGCTCAAAATACAAATTAAACTGGAGGAAAGGCAAGGGGTTCTCATAATCTCTGTAGTTTGTACAATTTATACATATGTAATGTATACATACTGCACATTATGTTTTAGTTTCAGAAAGGTCTATATGTGTAAAAAAAAAAACTATTGGGAAAACATCAAATTTTCTTCCTGCCACTAGGTTCTAGCACTCTAGATACTGTCACAAAGTTTGTATGTAAATAGCTAGGAATTAGACAAACTTATTAAGAGACTGACGTCACTTCTACTTTAACACAATTTAAAATTTATGGTAATATGTATTTGCCATTTTATCTCAGAAGTCAGTTCCTATGGAGATGTATAGATCTTTGTTCAGTTTGGTATTTGACTTTCCATTTATGGATCCACATTATTTATTTGGGAATCCTTTCAGCACTCAAGTTATTTCTTAATTCTTTGACTCTCAGGGAACAATTCGCGTCCATTCACGCAGAAGCTTCTTGTCCAGCTTGTTTATAACAAGAGAAATTCTTTATCAAAATATATTTATATAAAATTGGACAAATTTCATTTCATGAAAGTTTATATCCACCCCCCCTCATAAGCACATAAAGATAAAGGTAATGCTTGTGTTTCTTTCTAGTGCTGAACTTTCTGTTACTAATTTATATTACAAGCAAACTTTATAGCTTTATTTCTGATAATCTTATGTTAACATTCATTTGATCCGTCAAGGCATTTTGAGCATGTTTGGTTTTCCTTATGATATAAGGTGTGTGTGTGTGTGTGTGTGTGTGTGTGTGTGTGTGTGTGTGTCTGTGTCTGTGTGTCTGTGTGTCTGTGTGTGACTGTGTGTGTGTGTGTATGTGTGTGTATGTGTCTGTGTGTGTGTGTGTGTGTGTGTCTGTGTCTGTGTGTCTGTGTGTGTGTCTGTGTGTGTGTGTCTGTGTGTGTGTGTCTGTGTGTGTCTGTGTGTGTGTGTCTGTGTCTGTGTGTGTGTGTCTGTGTGTGCCTGTGTGTGTGTGTGTGTGTGTGTGTGTGTGTGTGTGTGTGTGTATGTGAATGCAGGCACACAGCAGCCACAGTATGCTAACTACAGTTGTCACTTGTCACATTCCACTATGCTTGTGCTTGAGGCACAGTCTTCCCCACTGTGTGTGCCAGCCTAACTGACACAGAGATTGCATGGATTCTCCTGTCACTCCCTCACTCCATAACATCCCAGTAGCACCAGGACTACAGATGCATGTTACCGTGCCTGGATTCGTATCAAACTCTGGCCCTAAACTTGTGTGGGAAGCTCTTGTCTAATATGTCTTCTCCCTGGCCTTAGTTTTCACTTATTCAATGATTTTTAAAAAATAGCTTTTTGCCATTAAGCGTTTTAAAATACATCCACCAACACTTGAACTTCATTATCCGGCCGTCTTCTGTTTTATGGAATTGTTCTGTGTTCAGAGTTAAAACCTCCTCCTCCTCAAGGCTGTGAGAATCTGGAGAATGAATGCAAAGCCACCTGAATACTTTTACCTTCAGGATTTTAACACCAACCCTCCCTGACAGCAGCTCACTAAGACACGTAGCAAAGCGCAGCGACTGAGTCACCCCTCAGTTACATTGCTGGATGTAAACCGAGATGCACATAGGATGAAAGGGACAGAGATCTCAATGGTACCAACTGGCTAATGAGTTCATGTTTAATACTTTAACACTTTACTAATTGTATGTATCTCCTCTTGACCTCTTTTATAGGAACTACCCCAGAATTTAGTCAACTGTGCATAAATTTTCACACACCAGCTGTTACTCTCTGATAAGTAAATAGTCTGATTCATTGCCTCCATATTTACTTATAGTGGTTGACAAATATACTTACAGAAGTCCATGCTACACTGTGTTAAATTATCAGGATCTAGTTGAGACATAATTTATCTGGCAATCATCTCTCTCTCTCTCTCTCTCTCTTGATTTAATTTAAAATTGTCTAAGCCATAAGAGCAAATTGAGTTCATTTATAAATAAAACCATTCTTTGCATAGAAAGTAATGTTTTTGCCCCTCATCACTATATGGGTGGAGTATTTATTTCTGAAATCTGTGGCCCTTCTCCCTCTTATTGCCAGCCTTCTTAGCCACAACGACACTATTTAAATTTATGCAAAAGCATCTTAAAATATCACTGACTTACCTATTTCACAATGCCTAGAAAGTCATATTATTAAATTGTAAATTACGTTGGTGTTATACTTATAAAAATTATACGCTACGTTCTGTGAGTTGATCTATCTTCGAAGATCACAATCTCTCCCAGTACATGCAATGGAGTCCCCATCTTGCGCTCCGCAGCACGCTTCATTAGTCCCCTGATCTTAAAGTACATTTGACAGGAGTGATGTTGTACATTATGAAATAAGATTTCTCAAACTCTGCCCATCTGTTAGTGATACAGGCAGTCTAAGTGTCCTATATATAGTACATACATTTCCTGCATTGCATATATTTGCTCTTGGCATTGCAAGGTGTCCTACTGTCATAATAGACAAGCCATTCATTAAGCTGTCAGCACCTTACCGAACTGCTTCTAAAGATGGTTCATTGCTGTGTTTTCTGTTTCTTGTTGGATGACTTGTTCACTTGTCATGAGCTGAGCTGTTACCCTCACAGGAGTGGAACTGAGACGTTCGTGTCAACATGTGTAAACCAAAGCTCTATTTCTTCATTTCCAACCATCCAGCACTTGACTTGCGGCGGGCACTAATGGCTTGGGGCACCAGCTTGCACTCATAAGAGTTAAAATGGCGGCACTATGAGTCAAGTCTTGGCTGGAACATCTAAGGCAGGAACATTAAAAGCATTGATGTAGAAGAAGAAGGGAACAACACAAAATGTGATTAATTGTAAATACTGTTTGAAAACACTAAAAGAATCAAGAAAGGCAATTAAGCTGCCCAGACCCATACGTGAAAACTATTTGGAACAGATTGGATATAAAGTTAAAACAAAGGATATTCAATCTGGGTTTAAAGTATCTGATAGGGTATATGTTTTAAAGATGAGGAAAATTGAAAATTAATTTGTGGAAAAAGTACAGTTAAGTCAAAAGAACATTACAATGAAGTGAATGTAACGGAGGCATGACATACGTGCATTTGGAGGTCAAAGGACAAAGCGTGGAAAGTAATTCTCTTCTTTCTCCTCCTCAGCCTTTTGGGTCTTGGGAATCAAAGTCAGGTCATCAGACTCTGCAGCAAAAGCTTTTACCTGTCAAGGCCAACTCACTACGCAAAGTCTGTTGATTTTTATCTTTGATTTTACAGTTCATATTTTAAAATATCTTGTGTTTATGAGAACTTCATCGCTCATTGGAAAACTAGAAAGACAGTTCATTTTTTTAACTACTTGAAGATCTCAAAATATAATCTCTGACAGTCCAAGTTATTTCCATATATATATATATATATGTATATATATATATGTATGTATGTATGTATGTATATATTTTGCCTTTTTGCCTAGTCCATGATTTTTCTCTGTTGAGCAGACAAGGTGGGTGTGCAAGAAAATTTTAATTTCTCAAATTTGTAACTTAGTTAATATCTGTAATTCAAACTTGACAGAAAGCAAATGAAAACCATTACCTTCAGTGAGCACACTGGTAATCCTCTCTGTCCATCTGTGTGCTCTATGCTATCGTCTCTAAAGGAGATTTAGAAGTTGATGATAAAATATTAAAATATGATAACAGGCAGACTCTCTCACACATCATCTTTCTAGGTTGTAATGGTGTGGTTTTACTGTCATGGGATAAAGGCGATGTATTACTTTGCATTGGACTTATTATTTTCATATTGATGCTGGGCTAGAAAAGACACCTCACTAATCAGAGGTCTCATTGCCTATAGCATGACATATTCTTAATCTCACTCCATGTTTTCCCATCATTAAAGCACCCCTCAGCCTTATGAGAGACTTATGAGAGACTCCTGGAGAGAAAGCGTGAAGAGTGTCGCATGCAATATTTCCCCATCATATAACTACACATGAAAACAGAAATTATATGATGCTGTTTATTGCTTTGCTGAATCAATATTATGTTTTTGTAGCATAATATATGGATAATACTACAGTTCTCTAATTGCTGAGAAAAAATATTTCATTATATTCTGAAATGTAAAAAATATCATTCTTTTATTTACCAATTTTAGGCCACTTTACAATATACAAAACTTAACTTCACAAGCCACCAACAATTTAAAAAATGTTATCTTCCCACCTTATTTTCTTATATCTTAACATCACTATACAGTCCAAAAGCAAGAGCCACCCACCTCTGGTTTCTGGTCTGCATAACTGTACATATTATAACTGTTTTATACTTTATGGGTCAGTCAGAGTTTCTTATTTTGCTGAAGTGCATATGTTTCTGATCAAATGTGATAATTTCTTATGTATGTGCTGGCCAGAAATTTCATATGTGGGCAGCATTTGGTCGAGCCAAGAGACTGAAACCTTTCTCCATGTGGACGCTGCTCAACTCTTCCATCATGTGGCTGATAGCTTCTGCAGCTTCAATGGAGAAAGGAACAGAACGCAAAGCTCATCAATGAAATATTAGCTCTTATGTCACTCTTTAAAAGCAAATAGTTTGTGAAAAATTACTTGTTGCAATTGAATTGAGAACAAAAGACTCTGGGGCTGGAGAGATGGAGTGACAGGACGATGGGTTAAGTGTGTGTACTACATGTGCAGAGGACATGAAGTGTACTATCAGAATCCAGCTCCTGAGGCTCCCTACTGCATGGCATCCATGCTCAGAGGGATCTAATGCCCTCTTCTGGCCTCCAGGGAGCCTGCATTTGCGCGCGCACACACACACACACACACACACACACACACACACTTAAATATTTTTTTAGATATAGAATGAAAATGAAGAGAGAAAAAACAGAAATGTGTTGCAATGTATTCAACAGTTTGGTTCCATGTCATCACCATAGAAACCCACACAGCACTGAGTACCTCCTCTGTTGGTTCCATGTCATCACCATAGATACCCACACAGCACTGAGTACCTCCCGTAGAAGATTGACCTGGGGTGAGCTCAATGGCGTGTACTAACTGAGAGAGTGGATTCAGCACTTGCCGCTGTCTTAGCGGAGTGTGTGTGGATGTTTTTGTGTTTAGATATGTAGTATAAATATAAGTATCAGAATATTGATGGTCGCTGAATTGCCATAGTGAACTGTTGATTTCCAGAAACATACCGCCTTTTAAAATACACCTTTTCCATTTCTGATATTCCATCTAGAATATATCTACTCTTAGAGTTATAATCTTGCTGCAGGCATGAATAAGAAATTATTTTTTATCCATATGTTCTAATTTAAAAACTTATGCCCAGAGACTTTAAATCGTAGAGTGCAAAGCTGGTCCTTCTCTGTGGAGGCAACATTTGTCTGTTTTATCTGTTACCTAATTTTCATTTCCCCAGTATGTGGTAGACACTCAACAGCTAGCTGCCTATGTCAGTAAAGCAAAGAAGAGAGCCTAAGGCATTTCTCTCTTTAAAATTTGTAAACTTTTTTCAAAAACAAAATTTACATTTAAGACTATATCTACTTCTGGTCATTTTAGCCTCTATTATCAGCTTCCAAACAATAATACAAAAACCTAATCGTGTTCAAGCATGCTGGTCAGTCAGGCTCTTTGTTCTTTTTCAACCAAACCCTATATTTATACAGTGTGGACAGACTGGAAATTTTTCCCACATGATCCCATAACTCATGTGTTCTTCCAAGAACTGTCTGTATGACGAACGAATTATAGGAATATATTTTTGAGAGTTCAGAATATAGGACTTTTAAATTTGTGCACATCTAAATAAATATACTAAAAATATTTCTAATTAAAAATGTCTGAAAACAGAAAAATCCCAAGAAAGTGTGAGGAACAAGACTGAGAAATAAAAACTAAAGTGGAAATATAGCTGAAAGAGAAGACAAAATTTGGGGGAAAATGATTTGTTACCAAGTTAACCAACTCTGCTCTAAGCTGAGCCATATCCCTAGCCCTAGGAAAAAATAAGCATATATAATTATTATGAAAAAAAGATAACAGCTATTCTATATGAAAAAATAAGAAGCCTGAGGTACACACAGATGTACCAATTCTTTGTATTCTAAAGGAAGAAAAATATACACACTGACTCTCTCTTGAGAGAGAGAGTTAACTTAAGGAACTCACACAACACAGCAGAGGAGGCACTCAACAGCAGTGTGACAGGTAAAGAAACAAATGGGCTTTCTCAAACTCCCAGTGCCACTTGAAACAAAATATATTGTTATAATCTTCCAAAAAGAACTCTGTTAGATCCTGCACAATTCAATTCGACTTGAATTTATAGAAACGTTACATAGCACTGAGCTAAGGCGTAAGAATGTTGAGCTTTATTCTACAGCGTGCTTAACAGTAGCTGTGTATCAGTTGCTGCTGAAGATATTTTTAAATGAAACTGTTGTTCACACAGCTAAGTTGAATCACTGTTTACTCTTCGTAGATCCTCCTCACTTCTCCACTTAACCAATTCCATACCGGCTTTCTCTATTTCTTCAGAAAAGCAAAGGAAAAAAAAAAACTTGAGAAACATACATTTGTATACACACACACTAAAAACACAAGACCAGAAACTATAATAAATATACATTAAAAACAAGTAATGTAAACAAATAAATAAAATCCCCAAACAATACATTGTGAAGGAAACATCCCCTCAAAATACCATTGAGTTCATTTTATGTTGGCCATCTACTTTTGGGTAGAGGCCTGCCTTACAGTATGGTTTCAATACCCAATGAGACTCCATTGGAGCAAAATAATTTTCCTTTCTGCATGTTTTTCAACTGGAGATCGCTTCTGGGTTAGGGATTGGGGATAATGTTCACTTACCCTGTTGGTGCTAGAACCCTGCCTGGCCTGGACATTCGCAGGCCTTGGGCATGTTGCCATAGTGTTTGTGAGTTCATATGTGCATCTGTCTTGTGATAGCAGAAAAGCACTGTTTCTTTGGTGTCTTCCATTCCCACTGTCTGTTGAAATCATTCTGTCTCCTCTTTACATGGTTCTCTGAGCCCTGAGGGAAGGGGTTTGATGGAAACATCCCATTTAGGGCTAAGTGTTCCAATATATGTCCCTCTCCGCACATTGTCCAGTTGGGGTCTCTGTATTTACTCCCATCACCTGCAGAAGGAATCTTCTCTGATGCTGGCTGACACAGTGATCTATGGGTATAACAGAATGTCATCAGAAGTCATTTTATTACTACATTCCTTTAGCAGAGTAACAGTGTTTGGTTTTCTCTGAAGTCCCTGGACTAACGAGTGTCAGGTTCTCAAGCACCCAAGCAGTGTCAGGTATGCGTTCTATTTTATAGAGTGAGATTTAAATTCGATCAGGTCATGACTGGTTACTCCCACTACTTTTGTGCATCTATTGTACAAGCACATCATGCAGACAGCTCACCACTGTAGATCTTCATAGCTGGTTTGCTATATGTTTTTCTCTTCTGGTAGCAGGCATAGAATTTCCAGTACCATGAAGACTAGTCAATAGTGGTAAAGTCTCTAGTAAGACATCAGTTTGGCTTCTCCATGTTCAGGAAGACATGTAAGTGTTATCTTCAGCAATAGGACCTTACCATCAGTTTGTAGAGAGCAACCAATAGCCTTGACAATAGCCTGAGTTATCTGGACACTCCCATTGAACCATTTGGCGAATAACTCAATTAGATATAAGCCATTCCTAGGATTGGATGTTTCACTTGGTGTTGAGACAGGACTCACTGGGACTTTGTCTCCCATGTTATTTGGTGATTCCGTGTGTGTGTGTGTGTGTGTGTGTGTGTGTGTGTGTGTGTGTGTGTGTGTGTTTATTTGAAGAGTTTTCTACTGTAGGAGGTTTCCATATGACCCCTCAAATGGCCCTTAGTGTTAGCTGGTCCTTCTGCATTCCCTCCCTAACTCCCTTCTTTGTCCCCTTCTCAATTTGCTCCTCCTATTCCTGTCTAGAACCTGTATGTATATATATATATATATTCTATTTCCCCAACTTAGGAGTTGCTTTCCTCCCTCTAGTTCTTTACTGTATACCTAACCTCTGTGAGTATACAGATAGCAGTATGTCTATCAATGTCATGTCTTATTTTAATGAGGCCCAATCCTCCAAGAAACAAGAAGCAGAGAGTGCTAAGCAAACGATAATTACAGATACTTAGTATAATTTGTGCTATCAGAGTCTCATGCTCACAGTATTTAACAATTTTTAAAAGAGAATAATATTCAACTATTATCATTGACATCTTGGGGTTTGCTTTCACTTGGAGCCACAAGTTACTTACTCCAAAAAGCAAATTCCAAGGGAAGGTAACCTGTTTTCTGGAGACATAAGTTCCCTTAGTTGAAAATTCTATGTGCTTAAAATTCGATAGCATACTCTGTTTGCTTAAGGAAGAATCACCCCGGGACAATGTTCACATCCACATTTTTAGATTGAATAAAAACAAGAACCAAATAAAGTAACAATTAGACAAATAAACTCTAGTTTTAAAAGTGGCCTGTTTCTAAGAAGCCGTGGCCCAAGTCCCTCTTGATCTCCCACTGAAAGAACTATGTAAAGACAAAAATGATGTAAATTTATGACCTTATAAATGAAGATTGACAGACAACCTAAGGCCTGAATCTGGAAGGAATTTTCCATAATTGAAAGTCAGACAGAGCTTGGCATATTGACCAATGGTTGCCTTGTTTGCTTGTCATCTAATGAAATAGAGTGACTCTGACAGAGTGAGAGATGGTGGAGAGCTACCAAAGCTGATCAACACCCCCAGGCCAAGGCAGAGGGCCATGCAGTCTCTGAATATGACACTTTGCTCACAGTCCATTTCTTGATGTACTGTTTTATCATAGGTTTTCCAAACTGAAACTTCCAAAAGAGCAAGCAGGAGCTGGTGACTCACTGTACTTCTTTGGCAGAGGAAAATCATAGAGTCCAGGAGAAAGGGGTCCTGGGTGCGGTGTGATAATTCTTCTTTCTTTTACTAAGTCTTTGAGACTTTCATGTGGGTCTTCTAGTAAGTTGAGCAGGTACTGCCTATGACATGGACTCTGTTGCCTGCTTTTGATCACTTCTCCCCAACTGAGCTGCCTTGCCTGGCCTCAGTGGATGAAGATGAGCTCAGTCCTGATGTGACTTGATATACTGGGGTTGGTTGGGGGGCCCCTTTTTCTGAGGATAAAGAGAGAAAGGATAGGGAGAAGAGGGTGGGAGGGAGAGACCAGGAGGAGAGAAGGGAGGGGGCTATGATCAGGATGTAATGAGAATATATAAATTAAAAATAAATTTTAAAAATAATGAATAAAAAAAGAATTCCATACAGTGTATTTTGGCCATATTTTTACTCCACTCCCCTAAAACCTCACAGGTCTAACCTTCTTGTCTTTACCCAACCGATTTTATGTCCTTCTTTTTTTCAAATGCACCAAGTCAAGTTTGTGCTTGTCACACTACTGTTGGATGTGTGGCCGTCAAATAGAGTATTGATAGCCTAGTAGAGGCCATCTCCTTAAAGAAAACTGATTCCCAACAACTGGAAATCATCAGTAGCTTCTCAGTTAGGAGTGAAACTGAATACCCTACTCAGACCTCCACACTGTGGTCTTTTTTTTTTTCATAGTAATGATGTTTTAATTACTTTTAAAATTATATATTTGAAACCAATATTAATCTGGTCATGGTGCTAAAAAAAAAACAATGTTAGTATATGAACACAGAAGCCATAAACATTGTATATATTTTGGAATGAATAAAGCCTATAACTTGGTTCCATAAATTATCAAGCAAAGCTTCTGCAAGGCTTACATTGGTGTCAGAGTGACTGTGAGGTTCATGTGTGTGGCTGTCCTGCTAGTTCCAGAAAATATTGTTTAATTAAAGTCATCTGCTAACAGTGGCACTTACAATTTCTCTACACCATGTTCCAAATGATCCCTGGAAGTTGGGAAGAGAAAGAGTGCTATAGATGGCCTCATTTAGGCCTCGGCTTTCAGTATTTTCTTATTCTCCTCATGTTGACCAGCTGTGGGTCTCCATGTTAGATGCCATCCACTACAGTGATAAAAACGCCCTGAATGGTCAATTTGCGGAACAACTGAGGTCAGCGGTTATACTGTTGGAAATTACTATAATGTCCTACCTTAGTCTACTACATTGTACCCACGCTCCTTTCTCTTTTCTCTGTCATCATCTTTCTCCAGCATGAGATGGAGGTTTCTGACTCATCGCAACAAGCAAGTGTGGTAGACAAGTAGCTGTGTGAGCGAGCTTCAGCACACAAGACATAGCTGCTGGAACCCTCAAAGTATTAATAACAAGGTAATCATCCTTCCAATTTTGACCTCAATACTCTCTTCCTTTATATATCTCATTCATTTCCTCCCTTTTATTTTAGTGAGTGTAAATGGTTATGTCTAATATTAAAAATAAACAAGGCAATGTGTCTAGTCAAATTCCAGCTGAAGCCTTGAGAACTACAAGTAGACTTAAATACAGATGTGAGCACATAACAAGTGCCCAAAGTGACCAGTTTCAGTAACTTACCGATGGAGCAATCAGTAAGCAAATGTACATGTTATCTGCTTCTGACCTTAACTCACCACTGTGTATAAGAAACTGAAATGCAAGCCCGTGTTATATGTGGGTGTACCCCCTCTGTGCCAGCATTTGCAAAGCTGAGTCTGGAGGACCATCAGATTCAAGCCATTCTGGGTTATATAGGCAGAATCTGTCCCTTCAAAGAATAAAATAAAATAAACACAAGAAATGTATGTTACCATATGCTATCTTATTATAGGACATATAGTCATGATTTGTTTTATTATATCTGTTGTCAATTGGTCATTCATCGAAACTGCATTTTTTTTCATTCAAAATCTTTAATAATGAGTCAAATTATAAAGCCCTTGTAGCATGTTTCCCTAATTTTCTTTTTTAAAGTCTATTTGCCTGTTTATTTTCTAAAGAGAGAGAGAAAGGGGCATGCAGTTGGGTGAGTGGGGTGGTGGGGAGGATCTAGAAGGAGATGAAGCAGGGAAACCATGATCAGAACATTCCAAACGCAAAAAAAAAATATATTTTCAATTTAAAAAATGGTATGAGGGGTGAGTCTGACGGAACCTATTCATACTGCTTTCAGGGACACTATGAAAATTGCTCTTGTGTTATTGAGACATTTCCAAATGGTTCACAATGATGTTGTGGTGGGTATGGTTGGAACTCTATTCTGGGACTCCTAAACATTCTAATAACCTGCGTGGAAAAGCTGTTGCACAGGGCGCCCATAACTCATGTTTCACAGGCTGTAGTTTACAACGTTATGTCCAGTCAGATGAGGTGAATTCATTTGGATAACTTTACTCATCCATGGAAACTTCGGGCTTTTCTAGTCTTCACAGTCACCTCCTTCTCAACTCTTATTTAATGTTTGGAGAGATAAGCATGCTTATGACATCTGAGTAGAAAGAATTCTCAAATCTATGTATTTGGATTCAGTTTAAAATATATATATATATATATATCCCATCTGGTGGTACAGCTGAGAGACTGAGCACTGTAGTGAGGCATGAGTTCTATCTCTAACGCTTCCAAAGAATTAATAGAAAATATACTCATTTCAACTATTTGAAATTGCATAGGAAAAATAACTTGTTTTGTATTACCTTGACTTCTTTATTTAATGACTATTTGCTAATATATGTTCCATATCACATGTTATTCCAGATATTACGTAGACAGAACAGAAGAGAAAAAGACAAAACTCCATGCTTACAAAGAGATCACACTCCTGTATCTCTCCCTAATGGTGCTGGGTTTAAAAAGTATCCCTTTTCAACTTTTCAGTTGAGTCCTGTACTTCTATCCAGAGCGTCTGTAGTTAAACAATTTTTACATATCACATCATATTCTAGTTTCTTTCAGTTGTTGAAATAAAATACCCCTACCAAGGACAACCTGGAGAAGAAAGGCTTATTCTAGCACACGATTCTGTGTTATAGTAGTTCATACGAGCAGGAAGCAGAGGCAGCGGGGACTTAAAACAGCTGGTCACATCCCATCTCTATCAAGAAGAGAGGAAATACACTCTACCACCTGAGCTACACTCCCTGCCCCATGGATGTTTGCATAACTGTACTTCATACTTACATGGTTTAAACTGAAGCATGCAATGCTTTATGTAATATGTATATGAAAACTAAACACACGTGACTGGGTCAGATGTTAAAATTTTAAATACACATAGGCAGTCAGATGTCAGAAAGGAGGATATGTAGTTGACCTTAGAAATTGTAATAAAGGTAACTGTGCATCCCCAGTGTGGTCAGTAGAGTATTGTGTAATAAATGGCATATCTAGCTCTTGTATTTAGAAGCCAACACCAACAAGCCTTGCATTGGCCTGAATAGCATTGTGTGCTAGATTTCAATATTCCTTCACAATCTCCCAAAAAAAAAAAAAAAAAAAAAAAGGCCAGCTCCAGCATGAGGCCAGACAAGAAGTCTGTAAGACTTCAGACAGTTTTCATCACAGCTGGCCAGGCCTGGCCAGCCTCAGACAAAGGACTTCCGCATTTATCTGGCCCTTAGTTTGATGTCTCATTCAAGGGAAGATAAAAGGAAAGATGTGCTTTGAAATTTAACCATTAGGGCCACAAAGAAATCAGCATGCAAATGTCACCCATACATGAATTTGAGATGAAGTCGACATTTGTCGCTGCCGACTCAGGATTTGTCGGGGTTTTGCGTAGAAAAGAAGTAGGAAAGGAAGTGTGGATGGATGGGTGCTGGATGGGAGCCAACTGGAACACTTCCTCTCAGACATCTTATTGTCAATGACAGCCAACATGCTTGGGTGCATATATATGCACACACATATGTGCATAAGACAATGTGCACACACAGGTATCCATGGAGAAAAAGTGGAGATGGGATAAGAGAGAGGGAGAAGAATAGGGAGAGACACAAGAGAGAAAGCGGATGAGAGAGACTGTAAAGAAATAAAGTAGAAAAAGAAAAGCAAGGAGCCTGCTAATATATTAATAGGTACTAGCCCTTGGTAATAAACAGGCCAGAGAGATTGTGTGTAGAGGTTTTCAAAATCAATTACTTTGATCGTGAAAACAAAATAATTTCTTGGGATAAGCACAGTTCAAAACAATGCGGGCACACAGGAGGCGATGATGACGTAGGAGACAGGATGAAATTCGTTGTTATGATAGACATATTTACCAAGAAAAAATGTCAACGTTCCAAAACATGAAATGGCTCCCTTTCAAATAACAGGTGCCAAACACTTGTCTTCATCATATAAAAGAATTTTCTTAAATTTGTCACTCTAAATAGTCTGAGTGAATGACTGAGAGTTTTTGTTTGGTTGTATATATTTGCTATTAAACGTTTTGAGAGAATGAACATCTCCTGATCCTTACACCACCTGGCCAAACTTTGGAATGGCTTCAATCACCATCAGTGACAAAGAAGTGTAGGGATACGCATCTCCTGCATTGTGGAGCAGAACGAAAAGTGCTGCAATGATGCTGGAAGACAGCGTTCCTTGTTATTTATCCAATCAGCTGAGGCCTTCAATTGGTGAGGACAATTCGAACTAAACACTGTGATGCACTCAGCCTGAACTGGGAAGTTCATATTAAAAACTTTCCCCAAGGCTTGGGGATCTTTGCCAAAGAGGAAATGGAAAGAGCATAAGAATCAGGAGGCTATGGGTAACTTCAGGGAACTGTTATCTAGACATAACAGGAAAGATATGCACACACAGGCATGTGTGTACATATATATGTGTGTACACACACACACACGCACACACACATATGGGAAAGCTCAAGTGAGACAAAATCCCAACATAAACCCAGGGAAGTGGACATGTAACCCCACCACTAGCTGAGGAGCTATTGGCATTTGATCGAGCTGGGAGATAGAGACGGTTTTCTTTAATAGTATCAACCTTGGTGTGTTGTCCATACCGTAGACTGGGCCCCAACCCTACACTCATGAGGCAACTCAAACTTGATTCAAGAGGCAAAGAAGAAAAATTTTGTAATCTCAGAACTTGGTTGGAAAGGATGAGAGGGGTCAAGGGTGGTAAAGAGGGGAACTGAGATGGTAACTATGTTCAAAAGATAGATTAAATTCTCAGCGAATTAAAATATTCAGAAAGCAATAAATTAATAAAGCAGATGAATTAATAAAAAAATATTTAGTAGTCTAGAACATAATGATGAGGCCTTGAAAAGGTCAGAGATCAGCACCTCTGTCCTCTCCAGATGTGTACATGTAGAACACAGAGATTTTTCAGTTGAATTTTTGAAGGGAAACTTGTAGATGTTTTGAACAGGAAGTGTATTCTAAGACTATGTTAGAAGAAATTTAAGAGTTGATTCAGAAATTAAATGATATTTAAATCCAAGCCTTGTGACTAAATGAATCTAAGAGTCAACTGAAACTAATGATTCAGTTGTGCAGTACTTTTGCTAGATAGAAAAATTAACTGTTAAATGAATTGAGTAACTGAATGACGGTGTTTCCTGCTGTCCCAGCACTCCAGAGGTAAAAGAGGAAGGTCAGATGTTCAAGGTCATTCTTAGCTGCATAGTGAGTCAGAAGGGCAGCCTGGGATACAAAGGTTCCTGGATGTATAATAATAACAACAACAACAACAACAATAATAATAACAACAACAATCATAAAAATAGCATGGAGACTGAAACTTTGTGTGTTCAAGATAATGAACAATTATAGGAATCACAATATGAGCATAGTTCTCTCATCTGACTAAACAGTAGTCTGTTATAAAATCCAAGTTATTGTTCTGGTTTATTTTGGTCAAGTGGACAGAAATGTAGACATAACTGATAAAAAGGAATATTAATTGAAAAAAATGCTTCCATAAGATTGGCTTGGTGGGCAAGTTTTACGGATTTTTTTTTGGCTGATTCTAATGTAAAAGACTCAAGGTCACTGGGGGCAATACCACCCCAGGCAGGTGGCCTAACAAGTCATAGGAAGCAAGCCAGTAAGCAGCATCCCTTGATGACTTCTGTCCCAGTCCCTGCCTCAAGACTCAAGGTTTGTGTCTTGAGTTCCTACCCTGATTTCCCTCAGTGGTGACTATGCCCTGGGAATTGTAAGATGAAACAAACCCTTTCTTCCATGAGCTGATTTTTGTCACGGTGACTTACCACAGCTTCAGGAACCCCAAGTGACACAGTTATTGTACTGGTGAAATCCCTGTGCTGCACACCTTTGAGAAATACCACCCTCACATAGCCATCCTCAAAAAAAAAACAACCCTTGTTAGCTTTGATCCATATGATGTGTAAACTCTCTTTATGGGGAGGCTCTCTGGTTAGCAAAGCAGTGAACTGGCAGTGACTTCAGGACACATCAGGTTTCTGCTCTTGTTGCTAATCAGGATTCCTTTATTGAGATAATCACGTTTTGTCTGGTTTCAACTCAAAAGCAAGGCTCGGGTCCCACCACCTCCTCAATAAGGTAATAACTTAATTCAAACCACATTCTAGGCTCCGTGGGGCCTGATGTGCTCAGCAGAGCTGCCTGCCATGTTGTCTTGAAGTCGGGAGATAGTTGGGGGATAACTGTTATGATAATGCCTCTAGTCTCCAAAACCAAGAGAAAGCTTGTCAAAATAAATCTGAACTTCTGACCACGGTGGAAGACCTACTATGGGGTATTAGCAAGTCAGAGCTGTCATTCACTGGCTGATCCCAGTGTTTGTGTTATAAATTTCAACTCTGGTGGCATGTGTTTGGAGTGAAATCATCATAAGCCATACGAATCCAAAGAATACAAACGCAGAGTGAAATATCTGGGGCTGTAATGACGTTACCCATGTCTGAGATGCGCCTCCCTCCTCCACCTTTGAAACATGAGACTTTTATTAGATTATTTCTACTGCCAAAAGACATAGCTACTGTCTGACCACATTTGTGGCTTTCTCCTGCATTAAAGCAAATAAATAAAAGAAAATTCTGAATCAGTGAAATGGAACAAATGGGAATATGTCCACTCATTTGTTCCCCTGCTGGCTGAACAAATTCTACACATTTAGATAGATCTGTGAGTCATGTCTAATGTGTGCAAACCTTTAGAGTAAAGTTAGAGGTACATGAGAAATACAATTGTGTGTGTGTGTGTGTGTGTGTGTGTGTGTGTGTGTGTGTGTGTACAGATGTGTTTACACAGGTATAAGGAGTTGTTGAATGCCTTCCTCAGTCACCTCATTGTAATTTTGGGAAAGGGATTTCTCACTGAACTTGGAACTCATTAATTTGAAAGATAACTCTTTCTGTCTCCACTTCCATGGTGCCATGATTTAAGTTACATGCCACTGCACCCAGCCTTTTTTTTTTTTTTGCGTGTGTGTGTGTGTGTGTGTGTGTGTGTGTGTGTGTGTGTGTTGAGAATTGCATTCCAGTCCCTGTGCTTGCAAGATAAAACTTTTCACCACCTGAGTCATCTTCCAAGTCCCTTATTTGAGCTTCTTAATGTAATCAGACATCTCTAAACACAGGGACACATGAGTAAAAGCTTTGGTCATCAAAGGCTCATTATTCATTCCTGTGTGACTACCAGTCAGCACAATAATTCTCAGCTCTGATGCACCCACATTTCATCACGCACTATGAGTCCACTGCACCATCACCTTACTTCCTAACCCTTGTTACCTTCAAAGCTCAATGTCCTCTGTGATTCTTGGTTTTAATTGGCCACTTGACAGACCCTTGAATCACCTGGGAGGAAAGCCTGTGATCGATCGTCCACATTGTGTTGGGCTGTAGGCATGCATGCGAAAGATTATATCAGTCAGCTGATGTAGGAAGACACATCCCTTTGTCCAGAGCAACATTCCATTGGCAAGGGGTTCTGAGCTCTCTCAGAGTAGACAAATCAATCTTAGCACAAGCAAACAACCAAATAAACATGCATGCATTCATTTCTCCGCTGTAGAGCAGATGTGCTGTGGCCGGCTATCCATGGCTATTGTTCCCCTACAGTGATGAACTGTGACCTAGCACTTAAGCAGGAAATAAAGGCTTTTCTTCCTCAAGTTGTCTTCTGCTAAAATAATTTATGTTGGTAACAGAAATAAGACTAGACACACATCTTCTTTTTCCCTTCCACCCTTTTCTCCTTCCACCCCTCCAACTCCACTTTCACTTTTCCTTCCTTTTTTATTTCTTCCTAATCCATATGTGGAAATAATACAATAAATGTTCTTTTCTTCATGCCTCTGCTTCTCTCTGTTTCTCTCAGACATGTAAAGGCTCAGAGCTGTTTGAGAATTCAATCTATTCTGGATGCCTGGAAGGTCTTCTGTATTCTACGTTTATTTTGTCTTCCTGCCTGTTATTTCCTTCTGTCTGAGCCTTGTGCCTGTAGAAAAGAAAGCATTTTTGGAGGAGCTTTTTTCTACAAATCTTGCCAATGATAAAGTGGCTTCACAGAACAGCTCATATATAATAATTCCAAAGACTTTCATTTACATACATCAGTTCCTCCTCCCAAGCAAGTTTTCTGTGACAGCATTTGATCTGCGACTTAAACGGGATCAGGGAGCCCAGATTCAAGTGATGGGAGGTATGCGGAGTTGGTGGGTATTCTGCATCTATTCCTCAACATGTACACAGCATTGTTATTATTTCATAATAGTAATACCTATAATTTTGCAACTTGAGTTATCAGTTAAAAAAAATAACCAATGCTTACAGCTGTTGGCTGGCAGGGGTGGCACCTACGCCACTCTTTCTGCTAGAGAAGACCACTGATGTATTAAGTGCATCCGATTCTCACTGCTTTGGCCCCCTGACACTGTATGCATAGCATCGCAGCCTGGGACACCCCACAGGAGCACATTGAATTTGTTCCTCTAGGTTTGGTCAGCTCTCATCGCCTATGATCCTAGTCAGATTTCTCAAGAATAATTCCTTCTGTCTCCTTTGTGCACATCCCAGGCCTATCTTGTGATCATAAACCCAGTCTTCCTTCATAGATCTGTCTGCTTCGCTGAGTGTGAAAAGCTACAATGAGAACACGTCCTCTTGATATTGATTGTTCATTGATTGATAATTTCATGCGTGCATATACTGTTTTGGCCAAGCCCACCCCCCACTTCTCCCTCTCCAAGACCTCCCTATCCCCACATTCACTACTCTCTGCCAATTTCATGTGCTCTCTTCTTTTTAAATTTAAGTCCATGAGGTCCATTTAGTGCTGTGAGGATATGCAGGAGTGTAGGGCTCCATGCTGTTCTCACATGTGTCCCTGTCCATGCCCAACATTTGGGAGATAGGATTTGTGTGTGTGATTTGTTTGCTAAAATCTATTGTAATAAGTGTGTTTTACTTTAAAAAAACACTTGTCTGTCAGGTTTAAGGGCAGAGCCGGTGATGTTTTATAGATGTTCGCAAAATGTTTTTCTCCTCTACCAACATGTACCTTTTAAATCGTACAAAAGACTCTGTTTAGGGTAGAAAATTACTTAATCACTGACGTGCCGACACAACTCCATGAGTTTATACCCCCAGCATCCACGCATGAAGAGTACAAGCCATAGATGCCTGTAACCCCAGTGTTAGGAGAAAAGAGACAGGCTGAGCCCGAGTAATCACTGGTCACCTGGACTAGCGGCAGTAGTGATTTCCTGGGTGAAAATGTGGGATCCAGTCACTAAAGTAAAGTGGAAGCATCTGAGGAAGACACCCAACATCTACCCCCTGCAAGGACACTTTGCATGTGACTCACAGACAGAAGTGCACACACTCATGTTCACCAATGCCATACATGTAACACACACAGGCAAGTACATACAACTACACATACACAATGTACACATGAAATAAAGGGAAGAAAGAAGGAAAATTAGCAGGAATTGTCTATTAAACCACAGCCTATCGAACCAACCTACTACCATATTCATCTGCATTGGACTTTTAAGTAAAATATTTATGTTCATTTCTCCCTGTGGTTGATAACATTGCTTTTGGAGTTAAAAAAAAATATCAACATGGTAAAACAAAACTCATCTTTTACTTATTAGCATGCATTATTGTGGAAATGTGTCATATTTGGCTTCTCTCATCATAGGAACAGACAGTTCATATTCTTAATATATACAACAATATCTTTTCAGGAAATATTAAAATGAGCATACCAATGTGTCACTAATACACTACTT
>NC_140493.1:103626019-103746019 GCF_964271855.1 Acomys minous
TGCTGGATAAGGTCACTCAGGGGAAAGTTATACTAGGCTCCCATCTGCAAGCATAGCAGAGACAAGATTCAATCAATAGAAGGAATGACTCAGGGATGAACCCTTGGTAGGGGCTTTAAAAGGCCAGAAGGTTGTCATTGGTATTGTGATAGGGCTGCACAAAAAACTAGTGGAGCCAGAGCTGTCTCATACTGGAAGCATAAAGATGAGCGATTGCTTACATCTATTCAGCACTGGCCAAATCATACCAAGATCTCCAGAGCTCATTCTCTAAGCTACCAGAACATTCTTTTAGAGAAACACAGCCATGGTGACCCTTCTGTATAAAGAGATCATAGCGATGTGCAACCAGACCCCCCAAAAGGTAACAAACATAAAACATAACATAACAAAATAAAACAACAATACATCAAAGCAAATATGAGCTTGTTATTCTATAGAAAAGATTTTATTTTACTTTCCCCAATAGTTTGCATAGTTACATCTGTACATTGAACATATGTGCAGGAATTTTGATCCAACAACACGGCTGCTCTGGCACAGGATCACATCTAAAGACCTTGTATGTGATCCAGCTGGAATGCCAACATGCTCTGGATTATAGTTTAATCTGCCTGGAATACAGACAGGCTCTTAGTACACACCTTTAATCCCAAATAATGAAAGTAAGATCAGTTTATAGAAGAAAGCAGTGATGTTTGAAATTGACTTCTAATTGAGGGGCAGACAGAGGGATGAATATGAAAAAGATTTGACAGAATGAGTCAGAGATAGATTGTGCCCAACTCTCACAAGAACAGAGAGGAAAAAGAGGCTGCTTATGAGCAGGGCAGGCGAGGAGGTAAGGAGGTGAGGAGAGGAGTGGAGAGAGAATTGTGTGTGGTAGTTTTCCCACGACACTTTTACAGAGACAGGTTGCAAAGAGAACAAACGACAGAATGAGAAAGAGCTAGAAGATTAGAACATATCACCAGAGTTAGTTAATTCAGTCAGAAGCCTAGAGAGAAATCATATTGAATCAGTCATTTCGGAGAGGAATTTGAGCCAGCCAGCCAGAGTGCAGAAAGAACAAAGGATGAGTTTAGTCAGCAGTAAGTCTTAAAGGCTGAAAACTTTCTAGACCTAGGTTAGCAGATGGAAGTTCAGGTTGCACACAATTATTTTGTATGGAGGCTAGAAGCTTCTAGGCCTAGGCCTACAGATAGCTACAATAGAAAAAAAAAATCACTTGGGACTCAGCCCAAGCCATGTATTCACATAGCTTGGGTACAGCTCTCAGCTCATGGCCTCATCTGAGAAAATGAGAACAACATTTACAAGCATATGTCGCCCTATGTACCCATTTCCTCCACTGTTTGTCCCCTTTATACCATTTGAAAGTTTTGCTTCTACTTTCATTCAATAAATACAATTAAGATTTTATACATCTACATGGAATCTATGAACCACAAGGGAAAGAAAACATGATATTCATCTTTCTGAGACTGGCTTAGCTCATTTACTATGAATAATTCCAATTGCATCCGTTTTCCTACAAATAACATGACTTTGTACTTCATTGTGGCCCCAAAGAACTCTGTTGTGTATATAATCCACATCTCTTTATTCATTCTTCTGTACATGGACATGGCTGGTTCCATACCATAGCTATTATAAGTAGTGATACCCTAAACATGGATGTGCAAGTATTTCTCTCTTTGATATTGGAGACCTTTGGATGAATGCCTAGGAGTGGTGAGTCAAGATTAATATGGTAGATCTATCTTCAGTTTTTTTTTTTAACAACCTCCACACTGACTTCCATAGTGGCTGAATTCATTTGCATTCCAACCACAGTGTGTAAGGGAACGCCCACCCACAACCTCCCAGCATTTGCTGTTATTTGTTTCCTTAATAACAGCTGTTTTGAAATGTTTTTTTTTTTCACATAACTCCAGAGTTAAAGTGAGGCAGGGTTTCTAATACATCGCTACATTTTTGCTACGAGACATTCTTGTTAGAGTTTAAGGACTGTACCTCCATCGCTTAGGTACACACAACCAGAAGCCAGCTCAGGCTCAAGATGAACACAAAGAGAATTGTGGTACCCCAAATGGTCCCCTGTCTGCCCATTTCAGATGCCTTCCACTTCTTCAACTACAAGTATTGCTAAGGGACTGCCAACCACACAAAGGCCATGGCTTTTACCATTTTGCAAGCAAAAGAAACATGATTTTAAGTTCCTCTGAAAACTTTCTCTCTTTTTTCACATTAAGAGGCTGCCACACGAACTGAACGTGCCATAAATAATGTGTGCTAACATTTTCCAAAAGCTGGACATCAATTAACATTAATTTATGAGGAAACGTCTTCAGAGGAACATAGTTCAGACTCATAACTACTGAAAAGGCTCATTAATAGAAATGTGGAGGGAGGTTTTTTTTTTCTAAAGGGAACATGAAAGTAAACACATATCATTACTAGGCAGGCTAGAGATTTATTGCAAATTCGGTGGAAAAGAGACTTAATGCGGTATTTCCAGAGGTAAAATTTGAGCAAAGGAATCAAGCAAACAAAATTAAATGAGGATGTTCTTTGAGGAAAGGCATCCTGTGACAACCCAGACAAATACAAATAATAGTTAGTTCTTACTAAGAAGTACATGCCAGGCATTGTGCCAACATGATCTTGTGTGTGTTTCATCAAGAACACTACAAGGGAGATTTGTTTTACTTCCATATAAAAAGTTAAAAATCAAGCCATCTATGTGACTATAGAAACTAAGCCTAAATAGGAGTTTTCTTCAGGTGGAAGCCCCATCTCCTGCCCATACTCTGTGATACATTACACGTCTTCCATAGTGACCAGATGGATGCATAGACAGCCCTGGGTAAGCCTGTGCTGTGCCTTATTTTATAGAATTGATTTTTTTTAGAAATGAAAGTGCAGGTACTTTGGGCTTTTAACATGAGCCATCTATTTTATGTACACCAATTGACTGTATAAATAACTTCAAGTTTGAGTAAATAGGAGATTTCTACCTTTAGGTTTCAGCATAGCCACAAAATGACCAACCATCATCACTAGTATTCACATATTAATTGTAAAATGAAATGTCTACTTCTCTTTAAAATTACTATGTTCATTTATTTTATTCTATGTATACACTTTGCTTGAATGTATATATATGCATACCATGTGCATAAAAGTACCCACAGAGGTAAGAAGAGGGCAGTCCATCCCCTGGAGCTTTAGTTACAGATGGTTGTGAGCTGTCATGTGACTGCTGGAGACCAAACCTGGTCTTCTATAAGAACAGCAAGTGCTCTTAACCACTGAGCCAACTTTTCAGTCGTGAAATTTCTACCTCTTAAGATACTTGTCTTAATGAAAATGAGAAAACAAAATATCTTTGTTAAAAAGATTTATTTATTTCTGTACATAAGCACACTTGATGACCACGTGACAGAAGAGAACATCAGACAGAAAAGGGCATCAGATCACATTACGGTGGTTGTGAGCCACCATGTGGGTTGCTGCGAATTGAACTCAGGACCTCTGGACAAGCAGCCAGTGCTCTTAACCACTGAGCCATCTCTCCACCCCACCCCAAATACATATTTTATAAGTATTTTTATAAGTATGATGAAGGGAAGGTTTCAATAGGCTCGAAAAGAGCATGGATCCCAGGTCCAGAGTTCCCAGTGTTTGTGAACTGGCAGTTAGCAATGATGGGAACTGAACTCTGGTCATTTGTGAGACCAGTACGGTGTATAAACTCTTCACCAGTGAGCCATGCCTCCAGTCAAGGCTTTATTTCTTTTCTTTGGAGAGAGAGAAAGAGGGGACAGAGGACAGAGGTAGAGGGGAGGAGAATGCTTAGGGCAAATGCTAAAGGAACTAGGATGCATAAAGCAGAGTGAATTGGAAAAAAAGAACATTCTATTCAGTATAGTTGAGGCTGGGCATCTGTACCTACTATGTGCTTTCTGCTTCATCTCTAGCCTCTTCAATGTGTTTGCATGATTCTCCTCCAATCAGTCCCAGGCAGTTCACTAGCGACAAGGATCCCATCAGGCTATTGAATCTCATCAACTTAGCAGATAATAGAACGTGCAAAGCCTTATAGAGCGGTGATTCTCAGATTTAACCATGCCCCGGAATGATGAACGGTATATTGACACAAAGAGCAGCAAGCCTTCCTCCTAGGTCTCTCTCACATAGATCTCCAGTGAGGCCCGGGGGTGCCGTTTCTAACACAGCCACTACATTAAGGCCTTTCTATGAGATACACCTAAGCCCTGGTCATCCTTTGAAGGTAGTGGTTCCTTTTCTAACACATACATGTACTGTGTGCTGTCTCAGCAGTGAGTCTCACATGCACTGAGTAGTTTCCACATGATTTTCAAATAATAGCATTATTCAGTCGTCAGGGTCCCTTTAAAAGGAATGTGAAGTAGTAAGTCAAAATTATTATTGAATAACCTCATGTTCGAAATCATTTGGCAGCTACCAGTGACCCAAGCAGACACATAATGCCACTTCGGGTGAAAAATAAATCAGTGCTCAATACAGCTCACCAACTGCTTCTCAACTCCTCATAGCTTCCAGTGTGTTTAGCTAAAGCAGGAAATATGGGCACACGCATGAAATATTAAAGCAAGATCTGTGAGTGCTTTGAGATGTGTGTGCATGTGTGTGTATGTAAATGCCAGAAAGCAGCAATGTCCCTGTATGAACTCAAACATATCTTTTGAAACAGTCTTTCGTTGAGCCTGGAGCCCACCCATAGAGCTACGGTGTGAGGTGAGTGAGCTCCATGGAGCTTCTCTTTTCCTGCTTTTCCAGCACTCAGTTTACAGAACTACCACTATGCCCTGGATTTATTTTACTAACGTGGATTCTGGACATCCAAATTCAGGGCCCCTGATTATTCTAAAAGCCGTTTACCAACTGACCTATCTCTGCTAGCTCAAGATTTCTGTTTAAATTATTAAACATATTCAGCTTACCACTGAGAAAATGTTGAACCGGGAACATCCACCAGGAAGATAGAGTGGATGAACAGACTTATAGAAGGAAGTGGTGATTTAAAACTATGAACGTAGCTTACCCAAGGATTCATTTTCACAAAAACCCGTCTTTGTGAATTTTTGGTGACAGATGGTTATTGGCAAAATTAAGTCTGAAATACCTTCCAAGTTTGCCTGACACTGATTCCTAAAAAGGGAGCCCACATCCGCGTTCCGGATTCTAAAGGAAGCGTCTGTGTATTGGTCCTCTAAAGTCTTCCGTCACAGGAGGAGGGAAGCCATGTGCCTAACACGCAAAACTCACTGCGTGAAACTGTGTGAAATGATTCAATTATTTCCATAATAACACTTAACGTATTCCAGATCTACTGCATTAAGCACGCCGCCAAGGAGCAGTCTGAGTCTGTGCTGTTTCTCACTTCAGAACACTGTAAGTGCACCGAACACATGTTAGGAATCTAGTTCATATTCTGCATTTGTAAAATATCAAATTTATATCAGCAGAAACCACAGCGGCAGCACAGGGAGCTGCCCCGCAGAGACCAGCCATTGTGCAATCAAACTCTTAACACCACTTTATCATTTTCGAGAACGTTCTCCAGGTTGAAATGCACAAAATGATTTTCACAACTCAGGCGCCATTTTCTTTACCTATTTATGACACGGGCTTCAAAACGCACACTCAACAAGGATTGTTCTCGACTTTTTATTTTGTAAATGCGTGTCAGTCACTCTTAAGGTCCATATTAAAAATAAAATTCATTTTCCTGGAGTGCTCCTATACTGTTTCATAACACCGAGATCAGGTTTTGTGAAGTCCCTGGAGTTTGCTTCAATATGCTGTGATGCCGGTTATTTGAAAGTGTGAGCTTGCTGAGAAAGGTTTTCCTCCAGTGATCTAAAGACATTTATTTTCAAATACTCTTCTACTTTGTTATTACATTTACCTCACCAGATAAAACGTCAGTGAGCTGATTAGACATCTAATTATGCTACACAAGTTGCTGCCTCGGCTAAAAAGTCTCTCCCTTGAAAATATAGATGATATTATTTTTGTACTATGTTGCTACTTCTTCTTCTTCGTAATTATAGATGTTGTAGATGGGGTAACAGGAGCCATGTCTTGTCTTTTATTGAATTACTTTCTAGAAGTAAACACTGTGGTAGCTGCAGTGTATTGACATATAGTCAAATCTACAAGTCTTAGACCAATAATTGCGCTTGGAATGACATGCCAGAACAAGATGTCTGACATTACCAGAGTCCCAGACAGAACCGAGACAGCCATCAAAAGCGCAACCCTAGGGGCTGGAGAGATGGCTCAGTGGTTAAGAGCACTGCCTGCTCTTCTAAAGGACCCAGGTTAAATTCCCAGCAACTACATGGCAGCTCACAACTGTCTGTAACTCCAAAAATCTGACACCCTCACACCAATGTGCGTAAATTAAAATAAAAAAAAGCACACCCTGTTCTTTCACTTTCATTGTTCTTATGGCCCCCGCTTGGAGTCAGGATACAGCGTAGGAAAGCTTATTCTGAATACATATTTTCTTTTTTTTTTTTCCCCTTTAATTGTTATTTTCTTCACTTTACATCCTGATTGTAGTCCGTATCCCTCTCCTCCTGTTCCCACATTCCCTCCCTATCACACCTCCCCTGGTCCAGACAAAAGAGGAGTCTCCCACTCCCAACCCACCCCAGCACATCAAGTTACAGCAGAACTGAGTACATCCTCTTCTGCTGTGGCTGGGCAAGGCAGCCCCTCAGTACAGAGTGATGGAAAAACAGGCAACAGAGTCCATATCAGAGGTAGCCCCTGCTCTTCTCACTAGGGGACCCACATGAAGACTAAGCTGGCCATCTGCTACACCCATTTTAAAGGCTTGTGTGTCTATATACTTGTGTCTACATATGTGTGCATGTGTGTATATGTGTTTATGTTAGTGTATGTGCATGTATTTATCTGATTTTATGTATCTATGTGTGTATGTTTTTGTGTTTGTGTGCATGTATGTGTGTGCATGTAGGTTTGTGGTTATGGGAAGATATGCGCATATATACATGTTTGTGTACTTTATTTTACTCAGTAGCACTGGCTTAACTTAAACATGAATGAATGAATGAATGTGGCAAGATATGTTCATTTCACAAATATCTAGCCAGAGCACAGGATCCAGGGGCATCATGCCGGCTCAGCTCAGGCTGACTATAAATAGTTACCTCACATTACCTCAGAGCTTAAGGCCATGTTTGCCCACGAGAGTCAGTTGCGGCAGCAGGGCTTAGCTGAAATGCTGGCTTCTGGAAGTCATTTTCTACCACGTGCACGTTTTGATAAATCTGCAAAATAACTTAAGCAAAGAGACCCAGGGTGATTTTTCTTCTTTCATTTTCCTCCTTAGCCTTGGCCCAATTCAGCTGTAAAACTAAGTCCCCTTTATCACTGCCGTCTCCACTCTGTAATCCAGTTGACTTTTCTGAGCTTGCTTTTGCGCACGCTTGTCTCTTCCTGGGCCACTAAATCGTATCAGCTGCCCTGGATCTGGGGCTGATGGTGATTGCTGAGGTGGGAGAGACAGTGGTTACATTTGTCGCCTACTTTTTCACGAGATGTAGGGATCAAGGAGCAGGGGTTTTAGGTGTTAGTGGAGTTTGCAAAGTATAGAGATTATGTAGTTCATTTTTTATTTTTAATTTGTTTCTGGTCATTTATTCTTAGATATAAATCTTGAAATATAAACCTTATGATACTTTTTACTTTGTGTTTCATACAACATTAAAATATGGCAAAAATGTAGTATCTATGTTCACAGTGAACGTAGAGTATCGTCCAAATTAGGTATATAATTTAATTTATAATGTGATACTTCTAACATTGCCAAGATATTTTGCACATACCTTTGTAGGCATGTCACTCATGCTAGACCCAACACATGAGGTAAGAAGATCAACCCAAGTCCTTTATTTGCTCAGTTGTATTAGTTTTTTGGGAGTTCTGAACAATGCATTTGATAATATTCACCTCACCCACCATTGTTTCCAGATATACCTCCCCTTCCCTTTGGAGGGAGGGAGGGAGGGAGGGAGGGAGGGAGGGAGGGAGAGAGAGAGAGAGAGAGAGAGAGAGAGAGAGAGAGAGAGAGAGAGAGAGAACACCGCACAGTTGTGTTGCTCATATACTCTGACATGTGTGAGCTTCACTAGAACATGGTAGAACTAGTAGAGGACACAAGGACCCTCTCCTGTAACTATCAATTGACAGCAGTGACTTACTTAGGGGTGGAACTTCCTGGCCAGCTCTCCTCTCCATGCTGGACTTTCGTCTTGGCTAAGTCTGTGTAGGTCTCATGTATGCTGTAGCAAATGCCTTGCGTGTGAGCAAAATGTCTTCTTGGTCACACATTTTCTTGTAGTCATTCACAAACTCTGGCTCACAAAATATTTCCACACCTTCTTCCATGATGACCCCACAGCCTTGGGAAGAGAAGATGCAGTACAGATGTCCTGTTTTGGGCTGAATTTTCCAGTCTCCCATTCTCTGCACTTTGACCAGCTGTGGGCTCTATGTGAAGCATCATCTACTGCAAAAAGGAGCTTTTCTGATGACGTCTGAGAGTTGCCCTGGTCTGTGGGTATAACACTAAGTCATTAGGAGGCCAATCCAAGACTTGTGTTGTATTCTGTGAGAAGAGAAGTGAGGCTTTTTATAAACTTTAGTTCCATTTTCCCCAAACAGCCTTTCTTTTCACCCAATTCTTTGTTAGCAATAGATAGAAGGAGTTAGGTGTGGTAGCATTAGCCTTTAGGCCCTGGATACGTGTGTGTGTGTGTGTGTGCGCGCACGTGTGTGTGTGTGTGTGTGTATGTGTGTGTGTGTCTGTGTGTGTCTGTGTGTGTGCACATGTGCATGATTACATACAGGGATGTGTCTATGCATATACATGTGCGGGCTATATAAAGGAAGGCCTAGTCCATTCCCTAGGTAAGGTGTCTCCAATGGTCTAATGCAGAAGAAACCTGGAAGCAAGCAAGGAGCCGCACATTTATTCTGTCTCTGCCTTTGACTGCACATGTGACGTTTCCAATCCCTGCCTTGACTGCTCCACAGGAAGCTTACTGTCACCTGGGATCGCGAGCCAAAGGAATTCTTTCTTCCCTCAGTTGTTTTGTTGTCAGGCTAGTTTAACATACCACCGGAAATAAAACCTGGATAGCGGTTAGTATTATAGATAAGCATTGTCCGCATGATAAGAATTGTGACCTTATCCTTATTCTTTCTTTCCTTTTTATTCTTATTATTCTATCCTTAATTATTTCTTCTATCGCACTCATCTTTGTATTACGTTTCTCCTTTTAGTCTTAGGAAGTATATCTTTAATTATTCTCCTTTCTCCAGACCAGGAATTTTCAATGATTTCCTATAATGGATGAATAAGTATCTTCAGCTTTGTTTGGGACATAGATTCTTGTGCTACTGTGGTACTGTATCGCAGCACCCAAAAAGCTGACCACAAAACAAATAGCAGAGTTGTCTTCTGTGGCTGAGTTCCAGTAAAGCTTTTTCCTTTCAGGCATGAAATATTTCATATTCTTTTCTTCTTCTTCTTCTTCTTCTTTTCCTTTTTTTGCATTCAGTCGGTTATTTATTTATTTATGTATTCAGTTATTTATTTGTTTATTCACATTACATCCTTCTCATAGCGCCATCCCCCCCTCACTCGCAGTCCCACCCTTCCTCTCCCCCTTCCCCTATTCCTCAGAAAATGGGAGCCCCCTTCCCATCCACCCCAGCTCCTCAAGTCCTATGAGGACTGAGCATGTCCTCTTCCCTTGTGGCCTTACAAGGCAATCTTGCAAGGGAGAAGTAATTGAAAACCTGGCAAGAGAGGTCGTGTCAGAGACAGCTCTCCCTCCCCTTACTAGAGGACCCCCACGAAGCCTGAGCTACCCATTGGCTACGTCTTGGTAAAGGGCCTAGGTCAAGTCCATGCAAGGCCTTTGATTGGTGCTGCAGTCTCAGCAGGACCCTCTGGGCCCTGGTTAGTTGGCTCTGTTGATCTTCCTGTGACATGAGCTATTAGTCTTCTTTAATTGATTTTTACATTAGGGTTTTTGTTTTTAGACTTTCATCCATGAACACTATATTTATGTCCTTTCCGCCTTATTCTCACATCCTCTACTCCTCAAATTCATCGTCTCCTTCTTCAGTCAGTAATGTTACAAACACACGTGCACGCACACACACACACACACACACGATTCCATTTTGTGTTGCTTGTATGTATGTATGTAGAGTTGACTATATGAGATCAGGTAACCTATTGGGAGCTCACTTCCGGAGAACACCAATTCTCTCAGAGTGGCCACTAATTAACTATAGATTTCAGACCCTCATCTACCAGTGGATCTTGTGAATGGACACATCCTCTCAAGTGCTTAAAAGATACAGAGGGGAAAAAGTATAAAGATCATTACTGACTTCTTCTCATGCCAAAATTAGTAGTTTCTGGCCATAATTTGGCCAATCCCTGCACTGATCTGAGACTTAAGCTTGTGGCTAGGCACAGGTGAGCTCAGATCTGAGCCTAGATTGAATGTACTAGATAAAGAAATATTTTTTTTAAAAAGGTCATCCCAATTTTATATAGAATTTAATTTCTATATTAATTTCTCTATTTAATTTCTAGGTATCATATAGAATTTAATTTTCAGAAACAAGTCTAAATATGTGTTTTAAAATTTTGTCAATGATACCCAATTATTTTCTAACCAGCAGATGAGCAGTAAACAGTCACATTGCTAGTTTAGATACTGTGTGTAGTGCATGCACTCAGTTACATGTGTGTGCGTTGCTAGGGACACATATGCAGAGACCAGAACAGACTCCAATTGTCCTTCTCTATCGCCCACTTCACTAACACTTTAAGACAGGGTGTCCTACTGAGTCAGGAAAAGCAGTGTTTTGACCAGACTAGATGGCCACTGTATTCTCAAGAATGTCTTGGCACCCTCTCCAGTGTGTTGGGTTTCCTAACAGGTGTAGCCATGTCTGGCTTTTCACGTGGGTGCTGAGGATTTGAACTCAGGTCCTCATGCTTCCCCAGCAAGTGCTCTTACACTTAGTCATCTCCCCAGACTTAATCTGGCTCATTGTGAGGAAGCACCATGTCACTAAAACTATGTGATTTTATAGTAAAATATCAATAGGTCACAACATCACACTGATCATTTATATGTAAATTTGATAGCTTGCTCAAATTTGAATTGTTAGAGCCAGACTGCTAACTAAGGACCACACAGTCAAAACTCTCATCGATGTTGCTTCTAGAAGCTGCTAGAAACCCATCCGCAATAAAGTCAGAGCCACAGCAACCAACTCTTTTGACACTTTGCTACTTCTTTGTTTAAAAGGTTAGCCCTGTTATTTCTCCCTTGTTTTAAAGTTTGGTGGTAAAAAGAGGTATTTGCATAAATGGCCATGGCTTGCCAACTAGACTCACTTTACAGGTGAAGGTTTGCAGGTGAGCCCTCTTCTTGTAGGTGAGTGATGTCTTTGTTCACACAGAACATATTTTTCAAGCAATAATAAAACTTTCTCAGCTCATGATCCTCAGACACTTGCCCCACCATCCCAGGAGCTTCCTTTGGGTTGGTCTGAGAGCTTCCAGAGCAGATTTCTCCAGTCAAACTAGGACCGGATCTTTTGAAACAGGCACGGCTACAGCATCATTTCAGGCCACCTTTAAAACATTCTTGTGCAAACAGACACTAGGATGGAAAGGTAGCGCATATATTACCCACATCTGTCTGCTACAAATCTGACTCAGTTTCATGCTCTTAGGACAAATTCCAGGCAAAGGGCCACTGGGAGAGGCTCCATTTCTCTATACCCCATGCCCAGCCCTGTCAGTTAGACGGCAGAATAATTTCTTTCATAAGGTCCGCCTTAGCCAAAGTAAACAGACCCATGCCCCGTGGCATGAGACCTCTAAAGGGAAGGGACTGTGTTCTGAATTACACTCCAAGGGGAGCTGACCTGAGATCAGATGCCTTTAGACCTGGAAAGCAATGAGACAGGCATATATCAAAGATGGACTTTATCATTTGGTATGGTTGGAAAATCAATTTTCTATATATGGAACCATGGCTCGGATAAAACCCACCTTACAGACTCCTGCTCTCCTTCCCCCATGGTACAAATTAGATGGACGCCATTTGTGCTATTTGTTCCTGAGCATTAGAGCAACCAGCAACTCCAAGTTGGAAGCAGCCATTTAACAGGATAGAAAAAAAAACTTTTTAATAAAGAAATGGAAAGATGTCATATACTTGCACTGATTAAATTAGCAAAAAAATATAGACCTGTCCAAGCTCCCTGCACTGTTTCCTTATGCATCTAATGGAAAACTTGTTCCTGATCCAGGATTTTATTATTATTGTTATTATTTGAAATGCCACTTTCAGGAAGAAAAAAAAAACATTTCCATTCGATACCCACCTTACTAGGAGAGACTCGGTGTAAAAATAAATAGTTGAAAATGTGCAGTGACTGAGGTAGTGTGAGCCAAATTAAAGCTAAATTTCCATCTGGACCTCAGCATACTGCCATCCAGAAATATTTTTTGAATTTCGTTTCTATCCTTTTTCCTAGCATATATTTTATTTATTCTGTGATAGTTTTGTATGTATAAACAATGCACCTTGATCTTATAACCCTCCAAGGATTCCCTCCCACTCCCCCAAGACACCACCTCCTCCTTCCCACTTTCCCCGGAGCCTTTCCCCCTACTCCTTCCAGGTACCCCATCTCTTCCCTTCCACACCAATACCCAAGAGTTTGTTCTTCTACCCGCATCAGGTTCCTCCAACTTTATTCTCCGGCAGAAGTCACCAAGTCCTCCCTCCCACTCCCCACAGGAACCCTCAATCCCTCCCTTATACTTTTAACAGATTCTCTTTGGTTATCTGCTGAAGGAATTTTTGTGATTCTTCAAGGTAAGATCTTGTTCTGTGAACATCTTAGGCCAATCTCCTGTCTTCAGCAGAGAGATGCAATCATGAGACTTTCTAGAACAAGAACCCTCTGCTGCTACATGATTGGGCAAATGTATCCTTTACATAAATATAAAGAAGTGACGCCACAGGACAGAGTTCACCTCTTCAACGTTTCGTCGTCCTCAAACACAGTTTTTCTTCTGTGACTTTTAATGAATAAACAGACATACAACCAACTACAGCTTTTTCCAACAGAAAAAGCTAAGCTAACTAGACAGAGACACTTTAGAATATTATACGTATCTTTAAATTGTTTTCATTATTGACCATTATAGACTGCCTTGTTGCGTAGAACAATTCACACCTATGATCCAAGTTCTTTTTCAATGACTTTAAATCTTATGCTGGGGAGAAAGAGATAAAAGGAGATGGGAAATGTCTAGGCCCACTTCCAAGTTCAGTAACGAAGTCACTGAACAACCTTATAAAAGTCATATAATTCGGGTTCTCTAGATGTTTATTTTTTTTAAATGTGATTGACAATAACTGTCTTGCCAATGTATTCAAGTATGTTTAAGCAGTTTTTGGTATCGTTGTAAATCGCCTTGAGAAATCTCTTGACAGGAACATGAGTACAGAATGTTTTATATTGTGAAAAGATTGTTGCTTGCAAAATTCTAACTAAAATGTGTTGTGTGGAAAACAGTGTGTGCCTGTGTGCAATGTCTTAGTATTTTTGCTTATTTGTTTGTTTAGTTGGTTTCGTTTGTTTGTTTGTCTGGTTGGTTTGGTTTGGTTAGTTTTTTTGTTGTTGTTGTTGTTGTTTTTGTTTTTGTTTTTTCCAGACAGGGTTTCTCTGAGTAGCCTTGGTTGTCCTGGACTCAGTTTGTAGACCAGGCTGGCCTCGAACTCATAGTGATCTGCCTGCCTCTGCCTCCTGAGTGCTAGGATTAAAGGCTTGCACCACCATGCCCAGCTTCTAAAATATTACCTTAAGTCTGGATGAAAAATAATGGAAACTGTGAATTTTTATTTAAACTGTATAAAAGGAGTAACTAAAGTTTAGAAAACTGGTGTGAGGCATCTGCTGTTGTATGTCTGCTAAATGGCGGAAGTGATGGACGATTCCACTGGCTTATACCAAAGAGTTAGGCACTAGAACTCTGCTATCCATCACATACAGGCATAGCGAGAGCAACAGCTTCTTGTTACTCTTTACGTCAAAGATGGTTAATAACGTGTAGGAAAAACTGTAAGATAGAGGGACGTGCTGGTGGATGTGAGGTCCACTCTGATCTGGTAGGATGTAGTGAAAGTATATAAAACTAGTGTTTGTAGGTAACTCCTTTGGTTGGGGATGTAGTTCTGTGGTAAGCTCGGCATGTATGAAACCTAGAAATCAATCACAGAAGGATGAATAAAAATATTAATGATAATGATGAAGATCAATCCAAAACTCCATTTTACCTGATATGTGGGCATAGGGGGGGATATATATGGATTTTTGTCGTTGGTAGGTAACAGAATTTAAAAGTTAAAATTGTAATGGTTTTATCGGGTTATGATATTATGATATTTTAATGTGTTGGAAGTAACTGCTGTCAGATGTTTTCTAAACAGGCAGCTGCTAGACAGAGTTCTTGGTATTCAATGAGGGAGGATGCTAAACAAAAGGTCTTTGCCTTCCCGGATTTGGGAATCGAGGTGTGGACAACTGAAAACTTTTCTGGTGCCGAGGAAGACATCGCTACTTTTCCTACGGTAGCAAAGACGCGGTGAACAGTAAGTGAAATTCCGTAAGAATGTATAGGAGAAGAAACCAGATCATTCTGACTACTGATTCATTACAAGGGGAGAGGAAATAGGACCACCTAGCCCGGGATGATGTCTCAGTTACGAGGCTTGTCTCTGAGAAAGAAGATTCTTGGGAATTGGGACAAGCCCTTGTCACGTGAAGACTGTAAGATACAACCGAGGCTGACGCAACCCCCCGCGATGCATTCACCCATTCTTTAGATGGGGTGGTAAATAGTATGACTGTTCTGGGCCATTATAATGAAATCAAGCAGGCTGAGCAATTTATAAGAAATTTAACTTTGTTCTCACAGTTCTGAGGACTGGAAAGCCCAGTCTCCTGGCCCAGCCAACTCAGACTTTGGAGTTAACAGAGTTCCTTCGGTGTACTTGAGGAACCTCAAGCCTATGAACGGCGTAAGAGTAGCAGACTAAATTAGCTGGATGCTGTGCGAACTCTTGCTTAGAAGCGGTTCAATTCCACTCAAGCGAAAGGAGCCCTCAGCTCTAACCGCCTGTTTTTGAAAGTCTCCAGGAATTAGTATGCTGAAAACATCGGGATTTGGGGAAGATAATGCTCAAACCCTCCATGTTGGAGCCATCCTCCCGTGAGCTATCCACTTCCCACAACAAGGCACAAGGCATTCTCTCTGAAGGGAGAGCTTCCTGTTCCTAGTCTGTCCCCTGCAGCTCTGGGGTGGCAGTTTGAATGAGAAATGACACTGCTGGGCTAGGGTGCTTGAACAATTGGTCCCCAGTTGGTGGCGCTGTTTTAGGAAGCTTTGCTGGAGGGTATACATCACTGTATCATGGAGGAAACTTTGAGTGTTTATCTTCTCGCCCCACCCCCTACTCGCTTTCTCTGCTCCCTGTATTCATTTGAATGATGTGAATTTTGCACTCTCCCTCCCTCCCTCCCTCCCTCCCTCCCTCCCTCCCTCCCTCCCTCCCTCCCTCCCTCCCTCCCTCTCTCTCTCTCTCTCTCTCTCTCTCTCTCTCTCTCTCTCGTATTCTTTTTTTTAAATTTATTTATTTATTATTATGTATACAGTTACACCTACAGGCCAGAAGAGAGCATCAGATCACATTATGGATGGTTGTGAACCACCATGTGGTTGCTGGGAATTAAACTCAGGACCTCTGGGGGAGCAGACAGGGCCCTTAACCTCTGAGCCATCTCTCCAGCCCGCTCTCTCGTTCTTAAGTTGCTTTTGGCCATGGTGTTTCAGGACAGCATCAGAGCAGTAAGTAGTACAATCAGGTTTAATTAACACTGCCTTTCTTATAGTTAATAGGACAGAGCTCGTAGAGACTGGTGGCAAGGGGCTAGAGTAGATCTGTGAAACAACAAATCATTTTAAGGCGATGCAGCGTCATAGGAAAATATATTGTAAGGGTGTTTACTTGAATTATAAGGCGGAACAAGGGGGAAGAAATTCCTGGCCTTTACAATAAACGATGAAATGATATAATTAGGTTTAATAGGTAGACTAAATAAACAGCAGCAAAGAGGAGAAATTAAATCCATTAACTCTGAAAATGTAATCAGTGTGCATTTTTTTTAAGCCTCTGAAAGGCATCCCTGTAAAAAAGTAATAAGATATTATACTGCATGACCTTTTATTAACTTGACGTCAAGTGATTAAAAATACACTCGTATGTTATGATGCAAGGGTTTGGAAGGGACACATGCTACTAAAGGGAGATTCAAAACAAACAACCACACTCCAGAAATGTCTTTACCCCTCTCTCCCTGCCCCATTGCACTGCTTTATTTCTGCCTAGTTTTAGCACTAGCGTTAACATCTGCCTCGATTACTGTGATCAGGACTTGAAGGTGGAAAACCAATTGTTGCACGCATAGTTCAACCTGAGTTGTTTCCCATTTGAACAAATTTCGGCTTTTGATACAGAAGAAGGGAAGTCTTTCCCTGAAGATGGAGCCTAAGTCTACCAGAATAATTTTGAGAATAAATCAGGAGACTTATTCATTAAAAAGAAATACTACTTTTCTTTATGGAGTTTAAGTTACATAATTCAGATCCTTTTCTAGGTACAAACTCGAGGGGTGAGTTTAACGTACAAACTTATTAACTATTACAGGCAAGAGACACAGTCTAACCCACTGACAGCCTTCAGCCGGCCAGAACCACAGGGTTGGGTGTGGAGCCTATAGATGTATCTCTTTTCTCCTGAACACCCACAAAGAAACATTCAGTGGTCAGTTCTAGCTCAAGAAGCCACAAACCCAAGGGAGTAGATCAAAAACCCCTTTATAGAGTCTAACTGGAGGGAGGAACTGGGCTCCATTTTCACACTTCTCCTTGGGTTGCAAGTTGACCCAAACAGACGTTTATGGTCCTCTGAAGAGGCCACAGCACCAACCGACAGCAACAATGCCACCTTCTGAATTACGTAACGGTGGCTTCTTAGCACCTAATCTTTTCAGTTTCCTTTGGCCTGGAGACATGAACAAAGGAACAAATCCATTCCACTAGCTGGCTTCTGCATCCACACACCCATTAGTGGGAGACAGAAGTCAGAGATACAAAGTAACTAGAGGACCAAGATCATCTGCCCTATGGTTAAGGACGATCTGCTGCTGCAGTAAGGCCTTCAACCATTCCCCAATTTCAAGTATTTGTCCTGATGTGAAGTTTTAAAAATATGAGGAAGCATATCTGAACATTCTTTCTGTAAGCATATGGTGTCTGCACAGGGGAAAAAACATAAGATTTAAAAAATGGAGTCTATTTTTATACGTTACCATATACAGCTTAACATTGTATGTGATTTTTACTACCTGCTACTGAAAAGAGGACGGAATTGACTCTCGGTCCAGTAGTTGGGACTAAGGGCACACTTCAGTAAGGCTTGCTCAGCATGTCACAGCCTTGAGTTCAAACCCCAGATGCTCAAAAACAATAAATAAATAAATTCCAGGATTTGACCTTTGCTGGGAAGATGACTTCAGGCTGCATTGCCAGCTCGGATGGGAGCTGTCTGCTCACACTTCTGGCAGAGGACGCTCTCCAGCAGCATCCTCCGCACAGTGCTCTTGACGATAAGGGTTGCAGCGGTGATTTACTCCCTATCTGTGACTTTATGGGGAGGATGGGTTCAACAGATGAAAGAGCGCATTATTCATGTTCGTGTATGCTTATGGACACATTTAAGTATTTATACCCATGTGCGCATATATACAATTTGCCCTGGTAAGAACCTCTGTCCTCACAGGTCTAGTATATTAACTACTAAATTGTCAATTACTTCTCTTGGGTCAATTTTTTAAAAAAATATCTGCTTAACTTTTTCTTCTGTCTTTATAATTAAGAGTCCCCTGCCTCTGCTCTCATTTCATATCGTAATAAAGTCTTTCTCTGTGCCTGTAGAGTCCTCCTCTGATGATCCCTAGAGCCCTGTGCAGATGCAGAGACAAAAATTAAATATGTATGAGCACCTTGTTTTAGACAACAGGGAAAAACATATACTTGCCGTGTGATTACAGGAAATATTGATTGGGCTAGCATCCCATACTTTTAGTAAAATTTAATTATTTCATAGGTTTGTGATAATAATTAAGTTTAGGAGGAGTATTGAAACAATCAGATGTTGTTGCCATGTTAAATCTGTCTTTTTAAAATAATATATAGGATCTTCTATCTCACGTGTGGTATGTTTAGAAACATTTAATCACAGAAGTGCATAGATGCAGTGTCATGAAGACTCTGATATCAAGCAAGTACAAGTACGGGGGTGCAGTGAGTGAACCCCCTCTAAGCTTAGCACTCAGGAGGCTGATGCAGGTTGCTGGGGAGTAGGAAGCTAGCCAGGCGTACACAGCAAGAAGCAGCCAGTTCTATGCAGTAAGACCTAATTACAAGATCCAAAAACATAAAAGTAAAAAGCAAAACAAAACAAGACAACAGCAACCAATACAAACAACTGACTGTGTGTGCTCCAGTTAGAAAATATGTCAGCAACCCTGACATTACATTCTCTCATTCTCTCTCTCTCTCTCTCTCTCTCTCTCTCTCTCTCTCTCTCTCTCTCTCTTCCATGGATACAAAAGCAGCCATTATACTCTCTTAGGATATAGTACACACAAAAATCCAAATATAAAAATTCAGGAGTCTTTGTGAAGTTGAGGATAGCCTTGTCTACAAAGCAAGTCCAAGACAGTCAAGGCTACACAAAGAAGCCCTGTCTCGAAAAACAAAAAGAAAACCAACCAAAAATCAATAACTTTTATAGTAAAATCAAGAACTAAGAACTCCCATACCACCACAAGTTCCCAGGGATAACCTCTCTGGTCGAATAAAGCTAGTTCTATTTTAATATACTGTATGGTTATTGTTTGCACAATGTTGGCATTGAGAGATACTTTCCTCCATTTAGTGCCTTTGTAACTAAAAAAGCTAAAGGAAGAGAAAGATTGTTTCTTCAACTACATAACTGAATCACACACTCCTATTCAACAAAACATATTTTTTATGTATTCACTAATATGATCCTAGATACAAAATGAGAATATTGGGCTTATGGATAGAGGCCATTTTTAAGGTGAGGAAAAGGGTGGCTATCATCTTGTTGGAGTGTTCTTTAGGCCTTGTTTCGCAATAAAGCATGACATTTCTTTATCCATCAGTTTTTGCTTGGCTTAATTCAGTGTTGCTTTTCTTTGCAACATCAACGCATTCCCATGCAGTGAGGCAGGGAGCATATGTAGGAAAGAGATGGCCATGCAAAGTATTTTTCATTTGGGAAGGGAAAAGGTGGCTTCAGTTACAGAACATGCTTAACTTCTATGCTCCTCCAAGCTGCTGTGAGCTTGCTTTTAGCCACACTCTTGTCTTCCACTCTTTCTCTCACACCTGCCACAGAGTAAGTTAAGGTGTGAAAAAATCTGAGCCCACTCAAGCCATGAAGTTTTAGAAAGGGGTTACGGGTAATAGGTGTCAAACAAAGTTGTGATTGTAAGAAAGAAAAATATGACCGCTCTCATTTTGGCATTTGAGCCTTAGACAGTGGTTTGTTTCTTATTACATTTTTCTTTTTCATAGTTTCTCTGCATTGCTTGACGCAGTATAGAAGACAATGCGCTTTCAGTTGTGTGTTGTGTTTAGACATAATGTCTGGGTAAATATAGTTAATCCAATATGACAATTTAAGTTATGTCAAAAGTAACTTATATAACCTAAACACCATAAAAAAATGTGTTGATATTCCTCCAAAATATTTAAGATATTCTCTGAAGTTATCTGCAAAATAATCAGAGTGAATTAATTCATCAAAAACATTTCTAATGCCATTCAAATTCCATTTCACTTCATTTTCTTTTCTTTAGGAAGGAACTAGATTGTTCAATATAAACTAACTGGCGTATGATTTGTCTACAGTGTCTTAAAATTTTAGATGAAATTTATGTATTCTCAATTAAATTTAATTCCTATTGCAAAGCTATATATACAGTAAAGCAAATATATGTTGCAGAATGCAGAAATATTTTCCTCATGGACTGGCAATGTCCTTGAGAGCTGAAATGACTTATTCTCATCTTTTAGAGGAAATATAGAAGTCTCTAGATCCTGTTGGTCCCATCAAAGTCACCATATGGAATTAAACCATGTGCATGATGTTCAGGTAACTGCTCAGAATTGAATGCTCACACTTTACATTTTGCTCTACTTTCAAATTTTAAGAATCAAGGGGGATATTATTGGAGGAAAAAGTTGATCTGAGAACACGTGGAAAATGAGAGGGGGGCAGGGTCTCTGAGCAAGGGTCAGCCAGTGAGGACACAGTAGTGAGTAGAGTTCAACGAAGAGACAGACTCAATATCCACATTACATCTTACCATAAATAAGTTCATGTATGGTGGCACTTGATATACAGACAGACATAGGATAGATCTCCATGCCATGTGTCATTCATAACTCCGATGCCTGCAACTTCCTAAATAGACTAAGTTACCTGGTCAGTGAACTTTCCAGTATCTGCCTGTCTCCATTGGATGACTGAGATTACAATCAGGAGACATCATGCCCAATTTTGATGTGGGTCCTGGGGGTCAAATTCTGGTGGTCAATGGCCATACTTTTCAGTGCCTTTTATTGCTTTACCAACTGAGCCACCCTGTGTCTCTCCTTTATCATGTCTATAAAGGTAGGTAGTGGCATATTTTTTCAGTAGCAGTAGATTGTGGTAGAGACTGGACTGGTTGCTACAAACATACTAGCCGCATAGTCAAGACTATTTTGGGCTGTTAAAAAGAAAATTTTCCAAATAAATAAATAATGAAGACAGTGGTGAAACGACATTTACGCTGACTTTAAACATTTTGTTGAGAATCCTGTTACTCGGATTTACTCGGCATCTTGCAGGAAAAAACAGTCAACAGCAACACCAGAAATCACAAACCAATAGAACACATACGTGAGCTGGGCTGGAGTTCAGTGACTTATCATTAGCCTAGCTGGTACAGGACCTGTATACAATTTCCACTATCTCAATAAAAGTAGACATCATGCCATAATCCATGTCCACATTTGTGTCTACTCAGATCTATGCATGTAGAGTGCTAAGTCTCTGTAGGGCAAAACTACAGGCTGGAACTGAGAATAGACTTGAAGTGATTGTGCTGTCACGTTTTATTTCAACTTAAAACAGTCTAGAGTCTTCTGAGAGGAAGGAATCTCAATTGAAAAAAAATGCCTCCATCACATTGAGCTATAGGCAAGTCTGTTGGGCATTTTCTTAAACAGCGGTTGTTTGGAGAGAGCCCAATGTACCACTGGGCTTGTGCAGGTTAAGCAAGCCATGGAGAGCAAGCATGAAGCAGCATTCCTCCATGGCATCCGCACGGGCTCCTGGCTCCAGATGCCTGTCCTGCTAGAGTTCCCGTCCTGGTTTCCTTCAGTGATAAACATTGATGTAAAAACTGAAGCTAAATAAACCCTTTCTTCTTCAAGTTGCTTTCGGTCATGATGTTTCATCATCACAGCAATGATAACATTAAGACAGAATTTGACCACCAGGATATTGTACTCCTGTGACAGACCTAACCACGTCATTTTGGGAGGATTGTAGAAGCACTTTAGAACTCTGGAGCTAAAAAGCCATTGGGTGTTCAAAGCTGGGTGACCTGTTCTGCGGGAGCTTGGAAGATAAGAGTGTTGGTAGTAATGCAGACAGTAGAGGCCTGATTTGTGAACCCCAGGGGGGATTTTGAGAGTTACTTTAAGACTCTATTAGAATGGGTGCATATTCTGAGTTAAGAATTCTGAGTTAAGAATCTGTTCTGGTTCTGGTTAGCTGGGGCTAAAAGAAAATCAGCTATGATTAACAAGATACTAAACCCACTACAAACAAACTTTATCAAGTATAAAAAAGAGACCATAATCTTTGAGGTAAAATATTCTGGGAAGTATTTCTTAGAAGTTATTACACAAGAGATATATTTGAAAGGTAGCCAAGGCTTTATATTATGCTAGCAGCCGAACTTGGTGCTGTAAGAGTCACCCAGGTTGGACTGGTTTTGAAGGCATTGAAGGGGTCATGGAGAGCTTGGCACTGTTTGGCAGGGTTGGAGTCCCCGAAGAAGGACCAGGGGAAGCTATTATGTAAGTATACAGCACACTGCAGCAAGAGACTCCTACATCTTAGAGATGCTAGTCCTATGGCCCAACCTCCAAAAAACAGCATCAGTCTTGGGATACAGCAGGCCTCATTCTTAAGAGACAGTCTCTGTGGGGTTCAGAAGTGGAGCCAAAGAAGTGACCCAGGCCTTTTGGAGGAGTCCAGAAGACCACCAATGAATCACAGGAATTGGACACTGAGTTGAGAGTTTGACTTTGCTTTGTTCAGATTGTGGTTGTGCTCTGGTTCTTCCCTCTTGAAGTATAAAAAATGTTCAATTTAATTTAGTTTTTATCTTATGGATGCTAACAATTGAAAGACTTTGATTTACAGACTTTGGCCTTTAAAAGAGAATGGCTGTTGTGAAGAGACTTTTCTTAAATGTTTAGCTTTTCAAAGATTGTGGGACTTTTTAAAATTTAGAACCTTATATTGTAATGTTGATATTAATGTATGATCTTGTGAATGAACAAGAAAGCAAAAGCTATGGCTTAACAGTGATATGCTTGTATGTCAGTTTGATAAGGGGTCAATTGTGCTGGATAGTCTTATGCCAGGCTCAAGTCATCAGAAGGGAGGCAACCCCAATTTATAAAACGCATCCATAAGGTCTGGCTATAAGTAGCCCTTTTGGGGATTTTCTTAATTAATGGTTGATATAGGAGGGCCTCGTGTGTCATGAGTAATGCCACCGCCAGCTCCTGGATTCTGTAAGAAAGCAGTCTAAGCAAGCCATGAAGAGCTAACCAAAATCAGCAGTCCTCCATGGCCAGCCTCTGCATCACCTCTTGTCTCCAGGTTCCTGCCCTGTTTGGGTTCCTAACCTGGCTTCCCTCAAAGGTGAACAGTAATATAGAAGTATAAGCCAAATAAACAAATCCTTTCTTCCCCAGCTTGCTTTTGGTCATGGTGTTTCATAACAGCAATAGTAACCCCAAATAAAATAATGGTAGCTTGAATTATAAAGGCAACTTGCAGCTAGAGTTATGAAAGTAATTCTTCTGAGAGACTTCACTCTTTTGTTGTCAAACTTTCAGCGGGTCTGATGAAACCCTCCCACACAGTGGAAACTAATTTGCTTTGCTCAAAGTCTATTGATATAAATGTGAACCACATGTAAAGAAAAACTTCTCCCAGTGCTATCCAACTGGTGTTTGACCAGGCATTTCAACACATAGCATAGATAGGACAATACTTAAAATTAGCAATCATAGCCAAAATCCACAAGACACCCGTCAGAACTAATCTATTGAATATATGTTCATTTAGACTCCAGTCACTAATAAGAGTGAAATACCCTGCCCTGCATCCTCTATGACTTGTTATGGTATTTGGGGTGCGAAGGACACATATTCATTTGGTCATTTTAAAAAAGTAAACAAATAACCAAACATGTGAGTGATTCAGTTAAGATGTAAACACATGTAGAATTAAAATGGCAAGTGATGAGGAAGGAGAATATTATTAATGAGGCATCAGCAGCATCAACATTCAGGAAAGGATGGAAATCTCCATGCAGAAAACGTGGTGGGGAGCACTTTCTGAGCAGAGGCGGGGAATAAGAAGTGAATGTGCTGGGTATATTCAAAGATGTGCAAAGAAGCAAGTGTGAGCAGTTCAGATGTGTCTGGGGAGCTGCAGGCCATAGTCCCAGGCAGGGAGAGAGTAGGAAGAGCGTGTGTAAACGTGCAGGCTACTGCAGGGTGGCTGGCTGGACTTGGTTATCTCAGATCTGGCATGTCTTTCAAGCAGCCGTACACTACAGACTTGGTGCCCAACTTGGAATGTTTACATCTGCAAGTAGGAAAACAGGTTTCTACATATTTTTATTTGACAGCTTTGAAATATAATTTAAACATTTAGTGCTGATTATTTGACTAGCAATTAATAAAAGCAATAAGGACACTGCCTCTTTTGCAAATACATTTTCATTTAATTGGTATCAAAGTTATTGACTTCCACCGTCAAATTGATTTCCAGTGTTCATCCGCAAAATTGGCATCCTATCCTTAATACGTGACGTGTCCTTCAAAGCCTAAAGGATTAAACCTGCTCTATATAATTAGTTTTGATGATCAGTAGTTTTCACTTTATAATTGTCCTGAAATTAATTTATTCACCACTTCACTAATGTAATTTTGTTATTTTTTGCTTTCTGCTTTGAGTTGCCTTATGGTCATCATTTACTGTTTAGACCCATGTTGCCTGATTTCTAAACTATTTTCAAGTCTGTTATTTTCTTTCTATGTTACTGCATTTTGGTTGAAAATTGACCAGAGCTAGGACCTAGAGAGACAGCTCACTGATTAAAAGCACTTGCAGGTCTCAGAGGACTTGGGTTCAATTCCGGAGAAGCCACACAGTTGCTCTCCATTACCCATAGCTCCAGGTCCAGGAGATCTGATACCCTCCTTGGTCACCACAGGTACCAGACATGCAGGTGGCATACACACATTCATGCATTTGAAACATTCAAGCACATAAAATAAGAAAAGATTTTTACATTTTTTTCCCAAATTAAATGAGTAAATATTTATTTCATAGGATTTGGTTTGTTTGTTTGTTTGTTTGTTTGGGGGAAGCACTTTTAAAACCTTTTATTTCTTGACGTTTTCTGACCCCTCCCCCCCAAAAAAAAAGCGTTGTTACAATGTTTGAAGTGAGATATTAAGAAAGGGCAATCTCTTCATGGCTGACACAGACATCACAGTCCAAGAAGAACATAAGATGCAGCAAACTAGTTTCTCACAAGTATTTATTTAAGGATAAACGTGAAAGAATATAAGTTAGTTTGTTAATAAACAGATGAGATCAACTGCAAAAACTGTTCATAGGTAACATGTTTGCTGAGGTCCTGGAGAAAGATGAGCTACAAGCTTATCCACAGTCTGATCACCAGAACTCTTATTTTTGCATTCCTTTCTTGGATATTGTTGTTCTAAACTTGTTTTATTCCCCTCCTTTTAAAAACTACGGGGGCTGGAGAGATGGCTCAGAGGGTTAAGAGCACTGTCTGCTCTTCCAGAAGTCCTGAGTTCAATTCCCAGCAACTACATGGTGGCTCACAGGCATCTATCTATAGTGGGATCTGGTGACCCTCTTCTGGCACACAGACATACACAGAGACAAAAGCACTGTGTATGTAACAAATAAATAAATCTTTTTTAAAAAAATTATGCATTTTTAATTTTTATTTGTTATCACCCTCTCTTATTTTCAAAATAGTTTTAGAATTGTAGAATGAGTAAGCCTCTAGTCTAGAAGTCCACACACTTCCTTTACCCCAACGTCATCTCCAACTTCTAGGATTGTTTTGTTTGTTTGTTTGTTGTTTTGGGGTTTTTGATACAGGGTTTCTCTGTGTAGCCTTGACTGTCCTGAAGTCACTTTGTAGACCAGGCTGGCTTCCGCTTCTGTCTCCCCGAGTGCTGGGATTACAGGCTTGGGCCACTGTGTCAGGCCCGGCATTGTTTTTTTGTTCTTAAAATATTCCACTAGGTCTGGGTCCAGGGGGTACAAACCTTTAACCACAGCACACCACAGGCAGAAGCAAGCAAATGTCCCTGGGAGTTTGAGGCCAGTATGTTCTACATAGAGAGTCTGAGGACAGCCAGAATTCCATGGATGAGGTTCACTCTAAGATTAAATATTACACTAGTGTGACATATTTGTTGAGGTTAATAAGCATGTCATCATTTGCTATAGCCTATGGTTTATGTGAAGTTTCATATTTTACTCAATTCCGTGGGTCTCAGAAAAGGAACAATAACGTTTATCCACCATCCCATTTGCATGCAAGTAGTTTCCCACATTCTTCACCTCTTTTTCACTCCCCTAAATCCCTGACCACCAAAGATCTATTTGCTCTTCTTTCTGGTGTATCAGCTGGTAAGGTTTGGTGTTGAAGACCAGCTTCATCCATTTGGCAATATGCATCCAAGTCATCATCTTGATTGAGTATTCATTTTTATTGATGGATAGTATTCTGTTGTTAAGATATAGCCCAGTTTGTTTGTTCTTTTATCTTTGGAAAGAAATCTTCAGCTGGGCATGGTGGCACACTCCTTTAATCCCAGCACTCGGGAGGGAGGCAGAGACAGGCAGACCGCTGTGAGTTCGAGGCCAGCCTGGTCTACAAAGTGAGTTTAGGACAGTCAAGGCTACACAGAGAAACCCTGTCTCAAAAAACAAACAAACAAACAAAAAACAAAAAGAAAAACAAAAAGAGAATCTTGAATGTTTTCACCTACGAGCAATTATAAAAGCTGTTGTAATATCAGTACATTGAAGGAGAGATAAACCTGTTTTTGTTATGATCCCAAGTGTGGCTTGGTGAATGGTCTTATGAGAGAACAGGTGATGTTAATCCAGTGGAATGCAAACCTCCTCCTGCGGGAGCTTGATTGTTGTCAGCTGAAAAGATCTGTGAACAGACGCTGGGAAGAGATATATAAATGAGCCCAAAACTTGAGGCGGGGCTTTTGGAGACTTGGGATAGTTTTGGCTGTTCATCCCTCCGCTTAGAGATGCTCCTAGAGAGAACAGCTCAAGGGAAGGCTTCGGGGCTCCGGCTCCTGCTGAGGTTCTGGGTTCTGGTTACTCCAGGTCCAGCAGAAGAAATCCTGCTGATTCCGGCAGGAGAATCATTCCTTGGAACTGATATCCTTACGGTTTTATTATTGTGTTCTTTAATCCTCTTTTCCTACTGTTTAGGTTACTCGGGTTATAAGTGATGTACACTTAGTTAATAAGTTCGTAATAAAATATATTTGCTAAGAAAATTGAGCCTACAGTGCATAGATGGATGTTGGGACAGACTTTCCAGCCTGTGTGGTAAATACCAAGGATGACTGCTGAGGCTTATGATAATAATCTTAGTATTGTGCTGGGCGGTGGTGGCACACATCTTTAATCCCAGCACTCGGGAGGCAGGGGCAGGAGGATCTCTGTGAGTTCAAGGCCAGCCTGGTCTACAGAACTTGTTCCAGAACAGCCAAAGCTACACAGAGAACCCATGTGTGTGTGTGTGTGTGTGTGTGTGTGAGAGAGAGAGAGAGAGAGAGAGAGAGAGAGAGAGAGAGAGAGAGAGAGAGAGAGAGAGAGAGAGAGAGTTTTGCAAGATGTATAAACTTGTTATTCAAAGTGACCCCACAGGTCTCCATTCTTGCTTGTAACAAATGAGCATGCTTATCATTCTCCTTTATCAACACAATATAGAAACATTAGTTTTCTGCATTTTCCTTCTTATTATAAGTGTATATTGCTATATTATTTTATTTTTTTATTTGCAGTTGTATACTGATATACGCTGAGAAGTGTTGTTTTTTTTTAATAGACCTAATTTTTTCCAGGAAGCATTTTTAAATTTATTAATGGGCATGATGTTAATTTCTCTTGGGAGAAACTTTTTCCATGCCCAGACCCAGACAGGCAGACAGTTTCCTGTCTCTACTTGTGCTGGTAGATGGAGTTCTGCCGATTTCCATTTTCTAAGGGTCGAGTTTCTTCAGAGACTTGATTTGTGCAGGAGTTTCGGCATTAAGTCTTCTCAGTGGCCCCATAGATATCCGTGACTTCGGGTGTCGGCTTGGTTCGGCTCCAGCTGGGCACCATGACACCAGGACTCTTCAGTTTGATAGCCCTCCTGACCCCTACAACATGTCAGCATTCCCCCTGCTTATACCATGACTAGGAACTTGTGAAATACACTTCCTTAAAAGTCGTCTCTGTGTTTGTGATTTAGTACCTAAATATTTTTCACAATTTATAGGAATATGTTGTTTCTAAAATGAAAATTAGTGAAGAGTCATGGGTGGTTTTCTTTAGTATATGCTACAAAGGAAGAAATAATTTTGGAAAAAAGAAGAAGCCAAGTTACCAAACTTTAGAAACCAGAGAAACCAAAATAAACACATGAGAGGAAGCAATAAATAATAGATATATTTTTAATTTGAAAATTTAAAAGTAAAATAACTAAAGTAGAAAATTACCTTTTTAAAGTATGTATAAACATTTGTTTATATATGTTCATATTATGTATGTGTGTAAATATGTGGATGCATATATTATCTATGTTGGTATGTATGTGTATGTATGTGTATATGTATGTCCAGAATTGCCAGGACACAGAAGAGGCATAGACCTATAAATAAAAATGAAATCTATGATTATATCATAGATGAGTATCCAAAGAATATATTAAAATTACATATATTAAAAGTTCATTTAAAAGAATTTTAAAAATACTTAGTGCTTATAAATTGAACAACTTAGATGAAATGGACTGAGATAATAAAATTGTTGAAAAAGATAATGCCTGAATTTAGTTTAAAGCCCCCAACTGGAAGCCAGTCAATTTCTTTTTTTTGAATAAAAATTAAGTCCATGTTGGACTATTCAGGCTTTCCCCCTTCTGACTACTGCTTGCCCATCTAAGCACCTGACACCAGGTAACAATTAGGGACAACCTCAATAGTATTCTAAAATCTCTATGAAAAGTTCTGTGACACCATCTATCAGAAAATAAATCTAAATCTCAAGGCATTGCACCATAGGAAATTACTTCATAATGACCCATTGTACTGACTATAAATATATAAGTTGAAAAATAGAGTACAGGAGAATAGTGCTGCTGAAACTACTGACCAGGTAAATACACACACACACACACCAGATCATAATCAAAACGTAACCAAAACCATATATGGTCTTTGTAAACTTGGCTAGGCAAAATGCCTTAGTGATACACTAATGACATTGCCCATTAAAAGAAAAACAGTTGTTAAAGGGAATGTTATTGAAATTATAAATGTCTGTTCTTTAAACAATATGATCAGTAAGAAAAAGATAGGTGACATATTAGAAAAAATAATGTACTATATAACACAGCTTTAAAATGCTCTCTCTATATTTATATTATATGCATACTCATTATGAAAAATAAATGATGTATATGTATATCATAATGAGTATGCACAAACAAAACAACCTAAGTTAACAGTGGGTAGAATTTTTGAGCAAACACAGCTGAGAAAGTAGAAGGCTGAGAAATAGACACTTGAAAACTTGTCCAGGAGGCTGATTATCATGGTGGTGGTGGTACAAGCCTTTAATTCCAGACTGATCTACATACCGCGTTCTGGGACAATCAGGGGTACATAGATAAACTGTGTCTAGAACACATAACAAACAAACAAAAGCACAAGGCTGGCTATTAAAAATAAATAATTTTACTGGGATATAACAAACTATTTGTCTTTCCAGATAGCAAGAAACAAAATAAACATAAAACCTTGACAACAGGAAATAGGAGGGTGCCAAGGAGCTGTAGTTCTACTTGGCTGGCAAGTGTGCAAATATGATGGACCAGCTTGCACAGCTGCCGGGCATCCTCACAAAGTGATTGTATGCATCAGCAAACAGACTCCAAAGTCTACATTTCCAAGAAATAATCATTTAGGGTTATACAAATATCTGTGGGTTTTTTTTTCTTTTCTTTTTCTTTCTTTTTTTTTTTTTTCTCTCATACTCCATATGAAATGGAAAGACACACACACACACACACACACACACACACACACACACACACACACAGCATGCAGTCTTAGAAAGCTGTAGGCTGTGGAAATGCATTTAGATCACATTCAGGGCAAGAGGAAAGTGAAGGGACAGGGACGTGATCAGAAGGAGCTAGGGGTGTGGACAAAGGCTGAGCACATAGAGTCAGGAATCAGAACTGATTGAGATTGTGCAACCCTTGTCTTCCCTGTTTGTGATGCTATTTTGGTTTTGTAAGCTTTCTTGAACTGTCTACTAAAGAATCAATTTACGCACATATATAGACATATACATACACGCACTCATGCCCACAAGCATGCATACGGACCATACACCTTTGTGCACACATGCCGGTGTATACATACACACACTCGCACATGCACACACATCTTAAAGTACTGTCATGCTTTGCTGCTCATCTGTCCGAATTGTCTTCTCTTTACAAGTGAGCCAGAATTTCACATGAGGCTGCACTCCGTTCATATCTTTTTCTACCTACCTCTGTAGCGTCAAACAGCTTTCACTTAAGAACTAGTTGGTCCCGTTTCCAGCCCTTAGCCCATGTCCTAAAGAAGCTAGTATTATTACATCCCTCTAGTCCTTAACCAGGATGAATGTCTCCAGCAAGCCCTCTGCTCCTCCGGCATCTAATTTCCAGTAACATAACCACCTGGCTTCTCCTACATCTGCCCCACCCTAAGGCAAAGGGAACCTTCTGTGAGGGCATGTTTCTTGGTGAGAATAGGATGTTTCCACCCACCTCTGTATATTGACACTTGCTATGCTCCTGGCCATAAATCATTTGATGACATCACATTGTTGCTATAAATCCATGAACAAATAAGCTATCCTTCCATTAGGGAACATAAAACGGTCCATTTTCAGACCCGGACTGCGTACTGTTTATGGGTTGCTTGCTGCTTTCAGGGTTTTTGTAAGAGAGCATCCAGTGTTTCTTTCTGGCCTTGCTCCAGAGAGCTGTGTTGATACTGCCCAGTTTCCAAGATACTTGGTGGGAACAGCGCATAACAGAGCCACATTTTCCATCGGGGACCTGCTCCGTTTTAGTCTTCTTTTCCCCACATGAACTAAACCCACTGTTTTATGAGCATCTTCAAAGAAGTTTCACAGTAGCTTGCTTTACTGAGTAGGGGTTCTGCCACTCAGAAAAGAACTCACATGAAAGTGGAGCCTAGAGCTTGTGAATCCTACAGTATATTCATGAATAGCGTCAGCATCGGACTATGAATTGTGTCCATTTCTCGGTGAAAGTGGGTCAGCGGGTTAATCTTGCAGCCCAGGTGTAAAAAGAACCAGGAGCTCAAATAGTTCATCTGCTTCCAAGGTGGTGAGACTGTGAGCACCAAGCATTAAGAGACAGAGCCGTGTCCATCCTGTCCACCTGTCCTACTTCAACATTTGAAATACAAGATGCGGCTCCTGTCTCAGCAGCCCTCCCTGGCTTTTCTCTTCATGTTTCCCATGTCATGGCTTTCAGCTTGAGAGTTTGATCAGAAGTGAGTTGGACTGAAACAAGGAATGACTTCAACAACTATCATTTTTGTCCAAGAAAAGACATGGTAGAAGACAGATGAATACACACACACACACACACACACACACACACACACACACACACACACCACAATGATGCAAATACAGTATACTCAGGTATAAAATTCTCAAGTAAATTAGAAAAAGGAAGCTGTTCATCGAGAAGTCAACAGAACTTCACAACGAGGAGGCTGACGGCGGGCATCTCAGTTTGAGTCTAGAATATTCTGCACAGGCTCACATTTTGAGCACTTCAGTTGTGGCTTAGGGCACTGACTGAAGGCTGCAGAGTCTTTAGGACGTTGAGCCTGGCTGATCAGAACAAGCCACTAGGTGAACACTTTGAAAGGCTGTAGTCACTTCTCGGTCTAGCTTGTGCTCTTAGTCCCCTGTCTACTCCCATGTGAACCAAGCAGTTGCCTCGGCTTCCCACCTCCACATAAGTGTCTTTACCATAATGACTCTAATACCTCAAAAACCATGAGCCAAAAATAAACCTTTCCTCTCTTGATATCTGTCAGGTGTTTTGGGCACATTGAAATAAAGACAACACAAAGAGACAATGGCAGCGTGAACAGGAATCTTCAGTGAATGTGTTAATGACAAGATGCAATTTTGCCTTCGAGGGATACTATCGCATAACTCCCAACTCAAATTGGATCAGATAAACAAGATTACTACTGTTTCTCTTCTGTGTTCTCTATGTGGGTGAAATCCCCGAATCCCAACACAGCAAGGATATGACTGAGGGAATTCACTGGTTTGTTGTTTCATTTTGTTTTGTCTTGTTTTCTTTCTTGGGGCTTGAACCAAGGGCATCATGCCTTCCAGACTAAAGTTCACCCACTGAGCAACAGCCCCAGCCTAATTTACACTTTGCCCTGGGACTCTTACTTTTATTTAATGAACCTTTTTCTTAAACAGATACATATGACCACAAATCTTGTCCACAAGGCATGCAGTGAGGAATGGGCAACAGTATTCTATCAACACAGTTACCTTTAATGCATAGGATTTTTTTTTTTAAGCCACCGGAGAATTTTCTCATGTCTCACTTGAAATTAAGATTGAATAAGATAGGCAACTGTGTCAGGTGCCTATCACTATTTAAATTAAGATTTAATTCAGTTTCCTGGAAAGACCATTTTTCTTTATTTGTAGACCAAGGCAACTGGACAGAACACTACTGAAGGCAGAGTGGGTGCTCAGTAGTTCCTCAAATAGCTGCCAGCCTAAATATGCCCCAAACTGTTTTTTTAGAAGCTTCATTTTGGCCTGACTCTTGTTCCAAGAACCCAGTGTTTTGATAAAAAAAAAAGAAAAGAAAAGCTTTATATTTGTCTGCCAAGTGTCATCAAGGAAACATAATTATTACTAAAACTGATGCAGGTACTATTAAATGCTTTCATTTCAATCTTGAAGTACCCGGTGAAGAGTTTAATATTAGCCGAGTCAGTTTCAACTAGATCGCCCTGTGTTACAGGGAATGGAATTAAGACATCACTAACACGGCCCCACCAAAAACAAGCGGAGTATTATGGAGTCTCCTGGTAGACTCACCCTACAACGAGTTGATTATATTTATGTTTTCTTGCAAACTCCAGTGGTATTTCTCAAAAAATTTTTAGGTGTCAACATATGGTTTCAATTTCCCTGAAACATATAACAGAGCCTGTTCTCAGAGAAAATGATGCCAAACAGGACTTATAAATGAATCTTGAGGTAAAGTTTAACATCCCGTCCTTTCGTATAAGCCTCCTTGGCAAATGCCTGAACAACCACCTCAGATGGAAAACTCACACCATTACCCAAATGAAGTTTTCTCCACAGCAAAAGGAAACAGGCTTCCCCTTTTTTACACGCACAAATGTGCAGTCTGACAGAAGTTTGATTATCAAAATTATGCACACCACTCTATATGTGAACAGAATTTTAAATAGAAAACACTGGTGATTAACTTCTGGAAATAATTGCCTTTCTGGTCTATTTTGTGTCAAATTATTCCAAATAAATCAGGGTATGAAAGTGTTTTGTAAAATGAGACATGAGGGTTTTTTTCATAATTCTGAACATTTCTTTAGTATGCTATTGCTTCATAAGCAGAAACAAATTTAAAGTAGAATTTGACTTCCAATAAAAATATTGCCAGATCATCTGATTGTGCCATATTTCCTGGCACACTACAAATTTTATACATAATTATTTATCTTCAAGATATATTTTTACATCCACTATTTGCACAGTTACTTAACATCTGTGTCTTTTCTGTTTATCAGTGTGCACATACGTGTATACACATGTGCATCATGTGTGAGCATCTGCTTTTAAAAGGACAAACTCAGGAACAGAAACATAGAGGCACATTTGGCACCCATGTACTTGGGCTACATAGCCCACATCCAAATTGTGTGTGGATACATATTTATGACTTGTAATTTGTTGAAGTCACTTTCTCTAGTTGTAAATTCTCAAGCAACTCAGAACTTATCTGTCTCATTATTTTCCTGTCCCAGTTGTCCTTAGATGATTTGTTCATAGTACATGCAAGTGGAGAGGCAGCAACATTTGAGTAAGGAAAGTATGAATACTTTTCTACATTTATGTGAAAAAATGGCAATATTAGTGAGGGAGAAGAACTCATTTTTGTCAACGAAATTGTCCTGTGAATTCCAAACAATGATCTAGAAATTGTAAACTCTGATAGTCCGTTACACATTATTGCCAAATTATTCAAGATTTATAAGGCTGACCACCTTCAGGCTATGATTGTTTTGTCTCGTTCGCGTGGTGTTTATAAAACATGTAGATAGAAACAGACTAAATAGAGCCATGCGGTTCTATGCCTCAGCAGCAAGGCTCGGTGTGGGACGATGTCCCTTCACCATGCCAATCCAAGTGTTGTTGTGAGACCACCATATTTCTAGTCACTTTCACTTGTGCTCACTTCCGATTTTAAAGGGAAAGGGGATGATATGCATTTTATACAGCACCAGCAAACCAAGAATATAAAATGAAAGCCCCATAGTGAACAGTAGGACAAGAAAGTGTGTGTGAATGAGCAGGTCGGAACAGTGCCTCTCTGGATTTCTTACTGTCTGAGGGCCAAGCAAGAGCACCTCTCTCAGCTAGTGAAGGCTTTCCAACGTTAAAGTATCACGCCTAAGTAATTAAAGATATATTTCCTGACCACCTCATGATACATTTGTAAAAAGACTGGATTTTTCAGTTATTTCCCATTCTAGCCTCATTGTTCTTATTTTTAGAAACCGTATTTTTAGTAACTTCAAGTTAAAGCTCGTCTGTTGCCTGTGGTTCTTTTAAATGGCAATGGCTGAGTTGACCAGCTGAAAAACAAACAGAAAAGCAAAGAGCCGCCACACTGACCAAAAAACACTTTAAAAAAATACTGTCTGACTTTAATATAAAGTGTATGCTGAGAAGATGGAGAGATGGCTTAGCAGTTAGGAGCGCTTGCTGTTCTTCCAGAGGAGCTGAGATCAGGTCTCAGCACCCATGTAACATCATTCACAGTCACCTATAATTCAGAGATGGGAAGAGAGAGAGAGAGAGAGAGAGAGAGAGAGAGAGAGAGAGAGAGAGAGAGAGAGAGAAGGGGAGGGAAGGAAGAGAGAGAGAGAGAGAGAGAGAGAGAGAGAGAGAGAGAGAGAGAGAGAGAGAGAGGAGAGAGAGAGAGACAGAGAAAGAAAGACAGAAACAGAGAGACAGAGAAAGACAGATACTGAGACAGAGAGTTAACTTAAAATAAATCTAAAAAAGCAAACAAAACCAGTGTTCTCACCTTTTCTGTACAGACAAACGTGCTCTACATCTGCCCTGTCCAGTGTGGTAGCCACTGTCTGTCCACAACCATTGAACACTTGAAGTGTGGCTGGTATCCATAAGGAATTTCTAATCTCATTCAAGCTTAGTTAACTTAATTTTAAATTATCATAGTCAGGCACGGCCTGTGATAGCATCACTGTAGAACCTCTTGTCTGTCCCAGGCCAGAGCCCTCACCCTTCTCGATGACACAAGTGACAGTTTCTGAAGCGCTTGCTCTATAGTGGCTCCAGATTTAACAACTGATTCTTTTCCAGTAATCCTTGTTTTTCCATTGAATTTCTACCAACTGAGCTTTATGTGGTGAAGATTAAGACTTATTGTTAACAATGAAAGGGTTTTTAATGATAACATGGAAGATTAAATACATTGCATTGTTAACATACAATAAGAGAAAACTACTTGGGGTCTAGAGAGATGTTTCAGGAGTTAAGAGCACTTGAGGCTTTTGCAGAGGACCTGGGTCAGTTCCCAGCATCCATATGCTGGCTCACAACCATCTACAATACCAGCTCCAGGGAATTCAATGTCTTCTTCTGAACTCTGTGAATACCATCCACAAACATAGAACACATACATACCTGCAGGCAAAATACCCACACACAAAAAAATAAAAATAAATATTAGAAAACTCATATTTTGAGGGACATAATAAAGTTCTTGTTCTGTATTCATCTGTTGTCCTTATTTAATTACAAAAACAATGGAGTCATAAAGAGATACAGAAGAGCCCCAGTTTCCTTATAAAATAACAGAGTAGGGAAGTATAAAAATATTTCTCAAATATATTTATTGTACTATGAAGATTATTTTACCAAAAAAATGCCATTTCTAGATTCAGTGATCAAAAGAACTTGTGCCTGGGAGCATCCCCAACAGCTGTGCTTCCCTTTATCAATAGGGCTCTACAACAGCTATGATAGCACCGAGCGCTTTTGCTTTAATGTCTCACTTCATCTGTTAAGGAAGGAAGGAAGGAAACAAGGAAGGGAGGGAGGGAGAGAGGGAGGGAGAGAGGGAAGGAGGGAGGAAGGGAGAGAGGGAGGGAGGGAGAGAGGGAAGGAGGGAGGGAGGGAGAGAGGGAAGGAGGGAGGGAGAGAGGGAGGGAGGGAGAGAGGGAGGGAGGGAGGGAGGAAGGGAGGGAGGAAAGTAAGAAATAATAGTGAAAAAAAAAGAAAATAAGGAGGAAGAAAATGAAGAAGGGAGATAGGAAGAAAGGAAGGAGAAATGAAGGAAAGATTAGGCAACAAGAAAAAGGAGGAATATCGGAAGGAATTGGGAAGATAGGTATGAGGAAAGAATTAATAAATAAGAGGGGGGAAGAAAAAATAAGAAGGGAAGAGAAAATGAAGGAAATAAGAGGGAAAATGAAAAGAAAAAAATAGGAAGAAAGGAAGTAAGGAAATAAGGAAAAAGGAAAGAGGGAAGGAAAAAAGAAAGAAAGGAAACAAGAAAGGATGGAAGTAAAGGAAGGATACAGATGAAAAGGAAAAAAAAGGTAGAGAAGAGGACAAGAGTACATCTAAAAAAAATAGCTTGCATTAGAATTCTTCTTATTCTTTCTGCGCGCTCTTATGTTGCATATACATGCAAGTGCTCGTGTGTGCATGTGCATACATCTGCCGGCGTGCACTCTTATACTTGACAAGGCCATAGGACAGCATGGGGAGCCTTCCTTTGTCTCTTCCCATCTACTTTTATTTATTTATTATTTGTTTATTTAAAGACACGTCTCTCTGTAATCATAGTACTCGTTCATGCAGATGTACTGGCTGACTAGCAAGCCCCAGGAATGCTCCTGTCTCTGCCTTCCCTGGGGTTCAGTTGTGCACTGTCGTGACCAAGAGATTGTATAAGTTCTGAGAACGGAGCTCGGGCCCCCATGCGTGCATGACAAGCACCCTGCCAGTGGAGCCATTTCTGCTAGGAAGCCCTTACTTCTTTCGAATTAATAAGACCCCAGAGCACTTGGAAAAATCCCTTAAAAGTATCAATGGGTCCTGGTAGTTTGCCTCCCATGACAAGGAGACAGTGCCAAGCATTTTAAAGGAGTATTTAGGCATCCTTTGGTGACTAGTTCCTGACCAGCACTAAGTGTATACTCCTTACTTTGAAATCTTCCCTATTGGAAAAGTATCGGGGGTGGAATTAAATAGACCCTTTACAATGCTAATATTTTAAAGGCTAAGACAATCAGAGACCTTTAATTAACTATGATTCACTTTAATTACTGTGTAATTTTATATGATTGTCTCCAGAGAACATTGCCGGTGAAAAAGACAAAAAAAAAAATTGTGGTTGGGGTAGGTCAGATGAGGGTGCAAAAAACATTAGCGACAGCTGGTTGCTAGGACTGTCCACTGCTTGCATGAGTTTCTTTCTGCAGCCAGGAGAATTCATAGGCAGCTCTTTAATCTCATTCATTATGTAAGAGGTCGTACCATGCACCAGAAGGCTGTGGGCAACAGCTTGCTAGCCAGAGAGTGGTCCCACGACCCTGGTTTGCATTCTCCTTGCCTCTGTTCATAGCTGGGTTCTTTGTTCATTTTGTCTCACTAGCCCTTATAACATTTGTGTTTGGTTGAAGCAGTGATGAGGTTAAAACAACAACAAAAAAACTCCATTCTTCCTACCTGGCCTGTATACAGAGCACACGTCCCACTCTTGAGGTCTTTCTGTTGCTGAGGTGCTTTGGTGGCATCAGAAGGATGAGCCCTGTACAAGCCTGGCCTTGTGGAATTCGTGCTTCATCTGTGAGTCTGTTCTCTGGTTTTCATGCGCACTTGCTGGAAGCACTTATAGAGGCTGATTGTGGAGATTTCTGTTTCCTTTTATTAAAAAAAAAAAAGAATCGTTATTTATTTTTAGGAATACAAATTGTGTCCTCGACTATCTCAGTCCGTTTTGTATTAGAAAAGCAAACATATAAAGAAAAGAGATCACAGTCCTAGAGGCCAAGGAATTCAAGATCAATGGCCAGATTTGGCAAGGCTCTCAAGGGAGCTAGCATTTCATGGTGGTAGTGGTGTGTAAAAGATCCATCAGGTTGATCTGAGTGGAAGAAGTCTCCTAATAGCCTGCTGGTGTGGTCACACACTCATTCCCCTGAGACGTGAGCAAGTTCATCAGGGTCTGATGAGACCCATCCAAGTCTGTCAGAGTCTTACTCTGTCACTCATGGTAACATTATTTATTCTTGGGTTTGGACACCCATGATCCAGTTTACCCATCTAACGGTCTTGTCACCTGATAGGGCATATTGTGTTTAAGAACTACAGCTCAGTATGAGTCTTGGTAGGATCAAACCCACACACCGTCCACATTCCAGCATAGAGGGGCTAGTAATTAAACAGAGTCTTCTGTACCCAAGCTGATCTTAAAAATCACTGTAGAGCTGAGTCCTTGAATATCTGATCTCCCTATCCCTACCTTTACCTCCTGCCTGCTGGGCTTACAGGCACACACCCGCCCCCCCAGCTCGCAAAGAAGTATTCTCATATGTATGCCATAAGGCATGATACCACCAAAGGTGACACATTGGCTAGAGGACCATACCATTCCCATGAGGCTGGCTCTAAAATCCAGGAAAGTCATGTGCCTATCACCTTTTTACTCTGATGACCCTCCTGTAGGGAAAGTCCTGCCTCATCTTGAGAAAAGAGAAGTCATGGACACACTAAGAAGAATTTGAACAAATAAGCTTTGTTCTTTCTCTAGTTTATTGAGACCAGACCGTATCCTGTCTTCCGAATCACACTTCTGCCTAAGTGTCCATGAAAATACAGTTTTCTGTAGGTCTTGGATCTTCACTTCTGAATGGGGGCTTGTTACACAGACCTTCTCTTAGGTAAATATATTTGCTTTTTCTCTCATTAGTCTGCCTTTTGTCATAGTTCATAGTGCTCTGTGACCCCTGTATTGGAGGAGGGAAGATATTATTATCTCTCTCCAGTATTTTAGACTTCATCTTTAACCCAACAGTCAGAAATACAACCACAGTCAATATTTTAGTGAGATAGTTTCACGGATTAATGATCTCACTTAAAAACAAATACAGAGCCAGTGAGATGAGAGGGTATAGACATCCACTGTGGAGACCTCACAGTCCACGTTCAATGCACCCAGAACTCTTCGTAGAAAAAGACAACCAAATCCCAATACTTGTCCTCTGACCTCTTTGTGCACACGGTGTTACATATGAGCACACACACACACACACACACACAGGCTAATGCACCCATCACACAGGCACACACATCAGTCAATCATCAATCAATTTCACACAGTTTGTCCTTTTCATTACTGTAAGAATTCTGCTCACTGTGTGCTATAAATGTGGCATCTTTTTCTACCAAGCAGAACAGTTTTTTCTTTGTTTTTTTTGTTTTGTTTGTCTGTTTTGAACTACATCCATCAAAGGAACAGTTGCATGTTGGAAGAGGCCCCAGCTTTTGCTAGATTCCTTCATATTGTACTGAGCCACTGAAGCGCCCTTCATGATGCGTGCTGATGGCAGGAACACTGGGCGTTCTAGTCATCTGGAAGCCTGTCTCCACTTGCTTCAACCCGCCCCACAAGCAAACAAGGGAAACAAATGCTTCATGAATGAAGAATGACAAAAAAATGGCTCCTCCATCCATCAGCCCAGCCAATAACAAATGCTGTCCCACGGGACCCACTTACAAAATTACTGACAATGCAAATCTCAATCAGAAAAACAAATCTGGAAGGCACAATTCTTTAAGCTTACAGTCTGCCCAACATAAATCTGTGGCTCTACCTGTCCTTGAATGTGTACACACACAAGGTCCACAGCTTTATCAAGCTCCGCTCTCATCTCCGAATTTCATTTCCATAGCTGCAAACATCTGCTGGAACGATACCAGTCTGGGTTTACTTGAATTATAGCAAAGATTCAGGTATTTGTTTTCCTTTTTTTTCCATTTCAAAACATTAGAGATGGAAAATGTGCACCACAAAATTAATATTTATGAAAATGGATTTTCTCCATATAGAACCAGTCGAGTAAATCATTTGAAACTTTGAATGTAGTCTTTAACATCAACAACCATGCTAAATTTGCATTTCATAATTATTCATAAGATCTGCTCTTCCCCATTTACCAAAATAATTGTTTCACTCATCCTGAACTCATGAAACTGCCTTATAAGTTAGGTCTGATTGCATTCATTTTAATTGGTGAAGAGTCATTTTGGCAAGCAGACTTGCAACAAGAGTTCTGAGAGACAAGCTAAACTAGATGTGCATTTTGACCATTAATTTCCAGAAATAATTACATGTACGGATCTCATGTTGAATGTCACAGAGCTGAAAGGGCCACACAATCTAACAAGCTGTCATACAGATGAATTTCATGTAAGAGTGTTTTCACTACCCACCCTCTACATTTCTAGTTATAAATAGTCCCACAACCAAGATACATGTGGGAGGTGTCTGTCCTTTCAACACACAGTCAGCCCTAAATAATGTAAGGATATGTCCTTGAAGTCAATGACTCATGTTGATCTCATCCAATTGATGCCACAACTACATGGAAGTTTCCTTCCAATATTTACTTTCTTCACTCTAAAGTATAAGCAGCCTCTGATATCATCAGATCAAATGTATAAATTGACACTAGCTCTGCCATTAGGACTTGAAATCTACTCTGTGGAACAACCCAGCGGATTTTTCTTTTTCTACAAAGTCCCTGAGAGTAAACAGATTCCCTTATGGAAGTCACATGATATCCTCCCAAACTAATCTAAGGCAAGGGAGGCTGTAGACTTCACAAAAACATACAGCACAGCTATATTGTAATTAAGTTTATTACAGATGCTGATATTTGAACTTCGCATAATATTATGTTATAAACCACTGCCAGCATTAGAGGCTCATCTAAATCCGTTAGTATCTAGTATCTCCAAGTGTCTCCAGAAGTGAACTCCAAGCAGGTTGCCTTTTGTTTACATGGTTTGCTTCTATACCAGATCATTGCTACTACCTGAGACAGTATCAGTGGCTACAAATTTTACTTTGAATGAAAGTATTTAATAACCGAGTCAAACTATATTTCTAGAAACTAATTGCAGAGTTGGCATCTTTTAGACCCCAATATAACGAAATCAATCTGACTTACACTCATTTGTCCTGCACACACACACACACACACACACACACACACACACACACACACATGTTTCTGTGTGTTTGTGTGTTTGTGTATGTATATGTATGTATATTTCCAAAGCAATTGATTATAATAAAGAATAAGATATTTGTCCCCTTTGGATAGGATCTTTGTCTTCATTCCTTTATCTTTTTTATCTTTCTTTTCTGTCTTTCTCTTTTATGATGCTGGCTTTGGGATGGAGGGTCTTCCCAATAGGATGCTCTACAGAAGGAGATAAGTAGACAAGTGTGGACTCAGGAAATAACTTGGTGCATAAGAGAACTTACTGTGCAAGCATGAGAAACTAAATTCAAATCTCCAGAACCCACATAACAAGCTGGGCATGTCCACAGGTGTGGGTAACGCCAGTCCTCTGGGAGGTCAAGATAGGAACTGCTGGCAACAGCCTGCCTTGAAGTTAATCAAGAAACTATCTCCAAGAAATAAGGTAGAGAGTGGAGTGACACAGCAAGACAGCACACAGTATCCTCTGGCCTCCATAAACATACACCTGCAGGTACATAACCGTATATATGCCACCTACATACAAGTAGACTCAAGTACTCTAACACCACCACCACCACCTCCACTACCATTATCACCACCTCCATCACCACCTCCATCACCACCTCCATCACCGCCACCACCATGACTTCCATCATCACCACCACCACCTCCACCCTCCTCCACCACCACCTCCATCACCACCACCACCATGACCTCCATCACCACCACCTCCACCATCACTACCACCACCACCACCACCTTCACTACCATTATCACCACCACCATCACTACCACCATCACCACCACCCTCACCACCACCATCTCCACCCTCCTCCACCACCACCTCCATCACCACCTCCACCACCACCACCATGGCCTCCATCATCACCACCACCACCTCCACCACCTCCTCCACCACCACCACCTCCTCCACCACCACCTCCACCACCACCACCACCACCACCATCATCTCTTCTGCAATATTCTCTGAGCCTTAGGTATAGGAATCCTTTTTGCATTTGTATCTATTGGTGCTGGGCTGGCCACTGTCAGCTTATCTTTGTATTTTGACCAGTTATGGTTTTCAGCAACGGTCTCAACCTGCTGCAAAGAGTGGTTCCCTTGATGAGAAAGTCACACCTACACTGAGCGAAAAACAGCTCATGAACAAAGCTCTGGAAATATTTTTTATTATTGAAAATAGATTCTTGTCTCATACAATATATCCCCTACCACATCCGCATTCACATACATATAACAACACCGAGACATAAACACAAATATGAATAAATCAATCTCAGAGAGAGAGAGAGAGAGAGAGAGAGAGAGAGAGAGAGACACGGGTGGTGGTGTGTTCAGACAGTGGTCTTAAAATGTTGCTTTTTCCAGTTCTGGAAAACAGTAGAAGCAAGAATCCATTTTCTCCTTCCTTCCTTGCTAACCTGTGGAGGGAACATGAAACCATTGCACCTTCCACACTTCACAAAAGAGCAGCCATATTGTGAAGACCCAGGACGTGGAGGGTCTGCCCCCTGACGTCGCGGCACTCTCCTGTCAGGTTATGAACACTGCAAACATGCCCTGAGATCTCTCTCTCCACATCTTCTCCATGACTGATCATGCTTCTAAACCACAGAAGAATCACAAATGTACCCCCATTTCCTTCTGAACATTTCTGTGCCACATGATATCCTATATTTAATAATTTTTTTTCTTTTCTTTTGCTCTTCTGTATTTGTGGTAAAGCTCACAGTCAGCCACCTTGCAAAAGGATAAGAAAATTCTACTTATTTTTAATCCCTAAAGTTAAATTTTCAGCATTCAATTAATTTATGGTTAAAACTTTATTTTCTAATGAAGAATTGGCAAACATAAACAATGACAATTTCCTGATTTATTTAAAAATTCCTTTAATGTTTTTGTGGTTCTTTTATCTGCTCCCCCCCCCCCATATTCTAAAAGTCTTGAATTTAACATTACTTTAGGGGGAAGTAAATCTCTCACTGATGAAAAGAGTCCCAGGAAAACCCTCAAATCGCAGATTCTTTTCTCTCCAGTATTAAGAGGCAAACTCTTAACATTTCCTTTTTGATTTGTTAAGAGGAAGGGGTGATGTGGGTGATTGTCCTTGGCATTCCACTGAGACAACACCATTTGCATATCTTAACAGCCTCCCATGCAGCCTTGCAAGCAGAGAACAGTTGAAGGAGATAGAGTTCCTTTTACAGAGCATAACCAGCGGAAATTACCACTGATGTTAATTTGAAACAGAATGAGATAGCCACACTGCTGGGCCTTGAGCTGGGGCACAAAGAGGGCCTTCTCTTGTTCACAAGGTGCTGACAGTGAGGGTGAGCGCCCATCCTGTGCAGCTGATGTCAGGAAGGACACATCCTTAAATCTCAACACCTGGACAGAGCCTGGGAGATTCTGAAAGAGACCTACACAGATGGTTTCTCACACTGACACTGAAAAAAAAAATCCCCAAAGACGACTGCAGCTGGTTCATTTAGAAAGCAAGTTTTAAAGGGGAGAAAAAAAAATCCTTTATTTTCCTTTTTTTTTTTATTTAACAATAACTCATTTATCAGTACAAATAAAGCTAAGCTGTTTAATAAATTTAATAAATATGATTATAAATAATAGATGTAATATATTATAATATATATTACATCACTCTTATAGCTATGACCTTGAAAGCCATGTGTTGTTCAGAGTAATGATGCGATAGATCAACCCACTTTTGCCCCCAATCTATCTGAAAAGAGAGAAAAATCATTTCACAGTTCTGCAGAATTTTACTCCATGTTTGTTTTCTCTCTTAAAATTACCCTCTGTCCAACTCATGTCTGACGTGGAATGGAAGGCCCTGGAAATTTTGCAGGTAATATTTAAGGCATACATCTATTTACTGTTCCATGACTATTACTCATCCCATCAGTCTGCTTGTCTAAAGAAACAACCAGGTTCTGTGCATCTGCCTGCTGAACTGGGGAAGTGATGTCTCAGCCATGTAGGGATTGACACACCGACCTTAAGGGAACAGGGAAGTGTTCTTCTCAAATGATGGGGCACATACCTTAGGAGGCAGTACAGGAGAGGAAAATAACTATTTCGAATAGAATCTGAAGAGCAGTGGCAGATACAGATGAGTGAGACAAACTTCAGCACAGAAATCATGGCATAGGGTGAATGTATAAATGTACAGCGAAAGGTGCCTTTGCAAAACTATTTATCTTAACATAAGTTCAGACACGCTGCTTTGGCAAGAAGGTTAAAACTCTGTCTCTGTCTCTGTCTCTCTCTCTGTCTTTCTGCCTCTGTCTCTCTCTGTCTCTGTGTGTATGTGCTTGTGTGTGCTTGTGAGCATGCTGTGTGTCTATGTGTCTGATGCACGTTATGTGATGCTGTGTATGTGTAGTGCATGTGCAGTATGTGAGCACGTGTTTGGGTGCAGGTGTGCAGAGCCACGCACTTGTGGAGGTGCAGACTGTTTTGTTCTGCCACGCTGTGTCTTATTTGAGGCGTTATCACGCATGAATCTGGAGCCGACTCCTTTTCCACTAAGCTTATCCAGAGGCGCCTTTTCTCCTCCCCGACAAATGTAGCCAGACCTAGTTTTTTGGGTTTGTTTGTTTGTTTTGTTTTGTTTTGTTTTTTTAACACAGGCTTCAGGGACGAGGGTATAATTTTGGTAATTCCTTCTATGGATGACCCTGAAATATTTTCATGCAGGTGAGTCAATGCTGTTTAAAAAATGAGATGGCAGTACAAAGGAGGCCAAAGAGACAACAATGAAGGATTCTAGAACATGTGTGCAGCTTGCAATTTTTAATTTATTATTTAAAACAAAATGGGGTTAGGAGATAAAACCAAGAAAATAATTAAAAGGTTAAAAAGTGGTGCTACTAGTCTGTCAATTGGATGTCATTACCTGGCCCCATCTGTCCAGCTGAAGTCTGCACTTAGACTCGAGCATAAAACAAAGACAATAACATTTCATTACTCGGCTAAAGAAAACTAAAAGCTCACAAAAGAACGGGTCGTTTAGAACTATAGTGGTAGCGACCTCTGTTTCCCTAGCTCCCCGTGAGCTCAACAGCTTTCAAATTGCTTAAATAGTTAGTGAGGTGATGGTAACATTGACCAGAAAATGACATAAATCCAGAATTAATTATAAGGAGTTAAATGAACAGGAAGAAAAAAAGGCCCGGTGGATCCAAGTTTATTGTGAGAGATCGGCATAATGAAATTTTCATCGTTTTTCCTTTAAGGAAGAATTAATTGCATATCGCATTGCAGAGAATACAGTGACATAGTCAAGTTACCTTACTTTCCAGCAGTGTTTGCAGACCACGCGTGTCTTAATTGTCTTAGGCGGTGTACGCCATCTTTGGTTTTTATCAGACCTGTGCCCAGTTTGACACACTGGCTAAAATTGAGTCATATTTAAACAGGTATTTTTTAAGGAACCTTACTCTTTCAATGTGGAACTGCTATCTTTCCCATCTCTTCCCCTTCCAAAAAGCCCTTCTTCCATCTAATTACAGCACGGTAATTACAAAGTCACTACTTTAGGCTGTTTTCAGATTATTAAGTGGTGAGTGGTGACCTGGTTAGCTGGAAACCCTTTGAAGGTCTCCAGATAAGTAGAGAAGCTATCCACTGACCGGCTAGCTAACGTCTAACATTCCCTGGCTGACAGAATTTAATTTACTTCCAAGCAATGAAAATGAGCTACACCTTTGAATGCATTTAGACTTTCTTGGCATATTTTCTTAAGTAGATTGCACTCTAAAAGCCATCATTTTATGGAAATGTGGCACAAACTAAGGTTAGTACTCTGTGAAAGAAAGAGTGGGGCATTCATGTCTAAGGGTAGGATTTGTATTTGGCTTGGTCATTTCTCAATCCCTTTTCATTGGTGGAATGGTTGCTTAATGGACATATTGAAGAATAAAATACTATGAGAATTTCCTTTCAAACCAAAATTAATTACATTCTGAAGTTTACCCTGGAGTTTAGGGTAAACAATGAAATAAGAAACAATGAACAACCATCGCTTTGTGAGAATAGAAATCTCTTCTTGACATAAACACTCTTCTAAATTTTTATTTAGGCAGAGATATACTGAAATCCACAAATCCACATTTTGTTGTAGTATTCATTGGTTAGTCAAGGATGCCTAAATGTCACTAATAGTTAACTTTATTGGTTGGCACCACCTGGAACTCCCCAGAAAATGTTGCAACAAGGGATTGTTTTCTAAAGGTTGGTCTGTGGGCATGTGTGTGAGGGACCATCTTAATTAAATTCATTGAGGTTGGAAGACACAATCCACTGTGGTTGGTACAATTCCTTAAGGCAGGAGGTCTTGAACCATGCAACAGTGAGTAGATTGGGCTGAATAGAAGCAAGCAAGAAAGTGAGCACATGAGCTTCCTTTCTCTCTGCTCTTGACAGTAGGTATGATGTGACTGGATGTTTGAAGTTCCTGCCTTGACATCTCCACTGTGATGAATTGTAACCTGAAACTGGAAGCTGAACTGAACATCCTTCTTGCCTAATATCTCTCTCTCTCTCTCTCTCTCTCTCTCTCTCTCTCTCTCTCTCTCTCTCTCTCTCTCCTCCCTCCCTCCCTCCCCTCCCTCCCTCCCTCCCTCCCTCCCTCCCTCCCTCCCTCCCTCTCTCTCTCTCTCTCTCTCTCTCTCTCTCTCTCTCTCTCTCTTCAAATCAGGGTATTTTAATCACAGTACCAGAATGTGATAGTTTGTTTTACTCACAGTACCAGAAGCGAAACTAGGATGCAGTGTTATTGTGAGTGATTAGTAGACGTCAGGGACTATAATGTTTAATATGCATTATGACGTATGACAAAGCTGTGAACTGGTCTGTGAGCTTGTGACTCCGACTCCCGACCTAGAATTTTCTACACTATGCAGACAACATTAGCACTTCGGCTATCTGTAGCAAATATAGCAGTACTTTACTTGCTTGAATGCATGAGTAAATGCTATTTATTTTAATGTCAGTAATTTAGATTTGCTCCTAATAGCTTCAAATTGGAAGCACTGAGATGTCCTTCAGTGAACAAAGGGTTAAGTTGCATTATATGTACACTATGGAATGCAGATCAGCAATGAATACAAGCGAGCCAAAATTAAATTAAACTATAGGAAACAATAATGAATGAATTATACACACACACACACACACACACACACACACACACACACACTATTGGGATCAGATTAAACAACAGGTATATATGCATATTGTTTACTATAAAACACTAAATAAATATATAATATCTCAAAGGGACCAACATAGATTTATTTTTTGGCTGAAAAAAAGATACAAAGAACACAGAAAGACTAGTCATGGTTTATGAGATATTCAGTTGTAACACTACTGCCTAAATTATTCACACTTATAACAGGTTTCAATTGTGTAGAACATACAAATATCATTTCATATTTGGAAAAAATCTATATATCTAGTAAATTGAACACACAATAAGTGTATGAAAATATAGGTTTTTAAAAATTATATATATATATTTTTTATGAATTTGTTCATATTACATCTCAGTTGTTAGCCCATCCCTTGTATCCTCCCATTCCTCACTCCCTCCTGCTTCCCCCCCTACTCCCCTCCCCTATGACTGTGACTGAGGGGGACCTCCTCCCCCTGCATATGCTCATAGGGTATCTTAGTAACAACAGAATTAATCTGATCCAAGTAAGCCACAAACGCAAATTTTATTCTATTTTTAAATATTACTTAAGAATCATGGCAACAAAAGAAAATGAATAATTAACTGCTCAAATATTCCTAGCAGTGAGTTTGAGTTGTATTTCTTTTTCTTTGTCTCCATATTTTTTCTTGTTTCTGGTGTGTGTGTGTGTGTGTGTGTGTTTTCTGTGTGTTTGTGGTATAGCATGTGTATGTGTGTTAAATGTTCTCATTCAGTCAGAAAATGTGGCAAGCAGAAGTTGACATTGAAAGATACTCTTCATTTCTAAATCTTATTTTTTAAGACGTATTTTATTATTGTTAGTGATGTAGTTGTGTGCCTCTCTCTCTCTCTCTCTCTCTCTCTCTGTCTCTCTCTCTCTCTGTCTCTCTCTCTCTCTGTCTCTCTCTGTCTCTCTCTCTCTCTGTCTCTCTCTCTCTCTCTCTCTCTCTCTCTGTCTCTCTCTCTGTCTCTCTCTCTGTATCTCTCTCTGTCTCTCTGTCTCTCTGTCTCTCTCTCTCTCTCTCTCTCTCTCTCTCTCTCTCTCTCTCTCTCTCTCTCTGTGTATGTGTGTGTGTGAGTGTGAACAGGTAAATGTAAGTACCCATGGAGGCCAGAGGTGTTGGCTCTTTTGAAGCTGGACTTACAGGCAGTTGTGTGCCACCTGACTTGGGTACCACGACCCATGTTCTCACCTCTGTAAGAATAATATATGCTCAACTGCTGAGCCCTCTCTCCAGTCCCATCTTTCTTGTTTTTGTTTTTTTTTTTAAAAGACAGGCCAGAGATCACAGTTTCTGTTGGATAGGCTGGATAATGAGAAGAAAGGATTCAGATGTCTTTTCTTGGCAGTGCTGGCCCTTACGGACCTTGCTACCAGGCTGCCACGCCCCGGTTTCTCTGGAGTGCTGAAGACCTGAAAGCAGGTCCTCACATAGCAACCACATTAGCCACTGAGCCACCTCTGAAGCCCTTCTTCTTTTTTTAAGCAAGTGGCCATTTTTTTTTTTTACCATTGGATACAGAGGTAGACATGCACTTTTCAAATTGGTTTATAAGCCATTCTTAATTTTTTAAAAAAATTCTTTATTCCAAGTTAAGCAACATATACTCTGGTTATATTTAACTGGCACTTTTAGCATGAGGTGACATGAAGCAGAAGGTGCAATGCCATGCACACTCAAGCTCCACCTGTCTCTGTTGGAGCTCAGAACAAAGGATGATCACATATAATTAAAAATCCAAGCAAGACCTTGAGGCACATGTCTCCTATGAATCCTAGATGGGCAGGTGATCATGGACTATTTTCCCATCTTATTCACTTCTAAAACTTTACCTTTGTATATTTTGAAGCCCTTAGTTGGCAACTTCTCTAACTCTGTCAAAAAATAAATCTCTCTGTTCACCAAATTCAAGTGAAAATATATTGGCATTAAAGAGTGAAATATGTAATGGCCACAATATGTCTTTAGATTTGCAGCCCTAATTAGATACATAACCTATTGGTTTTAAAATATTTATTTTTAGGTATATATTGAAGGGTACTATAGAAGTCTCTTTAACCACATAGAATATACATACTAAGTACTATACACACAATATTATATGCAGTTGAATGCTGTAGAGGGAAACCAGAACCCTTGGCAATAAAATAATCAAAATTTCGATATATTCATTTATTAAATAAAACTATCTTGTTATAGAAAGGAAGCAAGTTTCAAATAGCAGAACCTATTTCAAATTAGCTATTAAAAAGCTTTTAAAAAGAGTTATAATTTTTCACACAGGTGTTGACTCAAACATGATGGCTACGATGTCAACCCCATCCTTTTGATTTGTAAGAAGTTAAAAATAATAAGATGAATGTCAAGTTCCAGTATTTTATTCAAAACCTGCATTTAGTTTTTGGTGTGTGTGTGTGTGTGTGTGTGTGTGTGTGTGTGTATCTGTTGGTAGATTGTGCCGGGATGCAAATGTATGGAGGTCAGAGAACAACTTTTGGTTGGGAATTGGTTCTCTACTTCCACTGTGGGATCTGGGAGTCAAACTTATGTCATTAGGCTTGCAGAGTAGACACTTTCACCTGCAGAGCCATCTATCTTACTGGCTCTTGCTTGCATTTTTAACATCCGAACAACCTCTTTTGTTGAGCAAAATGAGCCAAATAGTATGTTTTCCTACGTGAGTAGCATGATGTCACAATGACCATCAGGACATACGGATACTTTTCATGGCAAAACTTCATAGACAGTGCAGCCAATGAACAGAACGGATGCTGATGATGGCCCTGACATCATTGCAGTATTAAGCTTATTAACCTAGAAACCCAGCACATTCTTTTCTCAGTGGAAGTAAAGCTTACCTCGCACAATACAACTTTATTTTTTTTATTGGCCTTCCCATTAATCTCCTAAATATTTAAAAAAAAATAGTTCATTCAAAAATTAGAGATAGTTTTACATTTCTTTTTCAACTAGGTAAGACTATTTGCTCATTTCTTTTGGGAGGTGCTTTGTCACATGCTTTCTAGGAACCAACCACGCCAATCCCTTCTAGGCCCCGAGAGATGGATCAGTGGGTAAAGATGCTGAGGTCAATGTGATGAAAGATGAGAACCGCACCCACAGATTGTCCCCTGACCTCCACACATCTGACTCCCCAAACACACACATAAGTGAATGTAAAAATATGTTCAAGAACATGTAGCTTATATTTACCATTTGAGAGTACTATTACTAGTCTCCTTTTACAGATAAAGAAATCGGCATTGACGGGGTTAAACAAACTACCCAGGCATGCTAGTAACTGATCCCAAACTAAATACAAGTCAGAGTTTGGGTTTTATGAGACAATTGATCTTTCTACATTGTTCTTGTGGCTAGCTACCACTTGCTACCCCTGTGCATTTCTTTTTGGCTCTCATGCCTAAAATAATAATAATTCAAACTATTATTAATCATTTCTCATTACTTTGCTTCTAATATTTATCTTTATAATATCTATCCTGAACAAATAAAGCTCAGATGAACTAGAGGCAATAAGTTCTAAGCTCTTATTATACGTTATTATAAAAACTAAAAGACAAATGTCCTTGGGACATGGTGTCCCTCACATTTTCAAAACTAAAATATTTTGCTAAGTTAGTTTGCCAAACCCTAACACCTAGAGGTTCCCCATCATTTTTTAAAATAAGATACTACTACTCCTGTGTAATTGCGTGACCTCATCTTTGGATGTCCTGTGATGCTTGGTTTTAAAAGCAAACCCTAAGATACCCAGGGGCCCACCGTAGGAGGAGGTGTTTGGGGTTCAGGTTAACCACCTTTCCCACTCAGAACACCACATTTGGCTGAATGTCTCCTCCCCGTGCCTGACAAAACCTGGCAAGCAGGAGTCTAGAGTCCAAGTTCTGAGAGAACAACTTAGTCTTCAGAGGGCACAGGACTAAGAGAATGCTTGAGATTTCCCATAAGCCCTTCTTCCTTCAGGCTCACAGACTGAGACGTGGAAAGCAGTATCTTTCATGACGGAAGTTTCTTTACCAGACCCAAGGAAAGAAGCCTGTCCTTACCTGCCACTGAGACTCCCAGGAGAGCAAGAGACAGCAGCTGGAAATAAAAATGGCATAGTCACTCTCAGACTCAAATGGCTTGGTCTTGAAAGTTCCAGAAGTCTGTCTGTGATTGTCATTGAATCATTTTCCACACGACTGCACTCAGTTGATTAATTTGCTTGAGGTATCAGAACTTTTGTTACACACTTCCCAGACACACTAGAGTATTTCCTGGAAGTCCCTTCTCAGGCTTGTGTGATGATTGTTTCTACAACTGTGTAAAAGCTGAATTGCAGACTTAGAAATTTTAGCTTGGGAAAATAGTTTCTTTCTTTCTTTCTTTCTTTCTTTCTTTCTTTCTTTCTTTCTTTCTTTTTCATTTTCTCCATCCCCCTCTCCCTTCCTTCCTTTCTTCCTTCCTTCCCCCCTCTTTCCTTCCTTTCCTCCTCTCTTTCTTTTTTTGAGACAGTTTCTCTGTGAAGCCTTGGCTGTCCTGGAATTCGCTCTGTAGATCAGGTTGGCCTAGAACACATAGAGATCTGTATGCCCCTGCCTCCCAATTGTTTGGATTAAAGGTGTACACCACAGCTTTTGTATTAGACTTTATCAAAGGACACAAAACAAAAATAGCATCATGGAAATATCTTCCCATTAAAAAGAACCCATATGTGAGTATGTATTTGTGTGCATATGTGTGTGCATGCATGTATATGACTTGTGTATATGTATGTGCATATGTATAGGTGTGTGTATGCATTTATGTTTCTCTGTGTATATATATATATATATATATATATATATATATTTGTGTATGTGTGTGCATATGTGTATATGTGTGTATTTGTATATGTATGTATATGCATGTGTGTATGTGTTATGTGTCTGTATGTAGATGTAGAGTGTGTATGCATGTTTGAGTGTGTCTGTATGTGTGCATCTTTGTGTGTGTTTGTGTGTGTGTGAGAGAGAGAGAGAGAGAGAAAGAGAGAGAGAGAGAGAGGGAGGGAGAGAGAGAGAGAGAGAGAGAGAGAGAGAGAGAGAGAGAGAGAGAACATTCTAGTAAGGTATTATCATAGTACCACAAAAGTCAAGGTATTACTTGTCAATCTTGAAATACACTTTTTAAATAATATCAAACCTGGACTATATATCTCCTATCACTATATAATAGGAAAACCTATGTGTGTATATATAACAACTACATGCTCTCAAGATATAGTTCAACAATGGCAGTGGGCGTAGTTGTAATCTCAGATGCTGAGGAGGCTGAGGGAGAGGACTCTGAGTTCAAGCCCTGTCTGACAGTTTAATGAGGCTCTGTCTTGAAATAGAAAGTGCAGAGTGGACACGGATGTATAAGGTCAGCGGTAGAATAATGTAATTTATTAGTGATCAGTGTTTGGTCCTGGAGGGCTTGAGTTTGAGGTTAACTCCTAGTACAGAAGAGGAGAGAGAGAGAAAGAAGAGAGGGAAAGAGAGGGGGCCAGGACACACGCACATCCTTCTTCTCCACTCTTAGTGGCCTCAGCTATCTTTGGGAAAGCCATGCTCATCCCTGATAGAGCAGAGAACGACATGAGGACCATTTCAGGGACTAAAAACACAAACCTCAAACAAACAAAAACCCTAGAAAGACTGAATGTTGACAGAGAAAGTAGGAGCAACAGGAAGAAAATGCAGCAAGCAAGCTCCAGCTTGCTTTCTCTCACTGAGATGAGCACCGTAATCAAAAGCAGCTTGGGGAGAAAAGTGTTTATCTCGGCTAGAAATTATAACTCCACCAGGAGCACACACTCACAGACGCAGAGATCAGGGAAGAATCTACCGACTGGCTGACTTCTTCTGGCTAACTCAGCTACCATTTTCACACAGCCCAGGCCCACCTGCCTTGGGATGGTACTGCCCACAGTGGGCTAGATCCTCCAGCACCAATCAGCATTCATGAAAATGCCCCTATAGAGCTGCCTATCAGCCAATCCGATGGAAGTGAGTCTCCCAATTGAGACTTTCTCTCAAACAAGGTTAGCTTCACAAAGTGCAGGAGGGTTGTGTACACAGGCAAGTGATGAGTTGCTTGCACTCTGGTAACTTTTGTAAAGAAAATGATTTTTAAGAGAAGTAAAAATACAGAAGTGGCTGACTTTGGCTTGGTGGATGACAGAGGGTTATTAAATACCATTTCACGAGCTGTTTAAATCGTGCAGGATCATAAATGACTGTTTTGAAAACATTGACATCAAATTAATCCACCTTCTCAGACTAACGGCAGAAGAGCCACCAACTTGGACAAAGCATTTCTATGTAGGGATCTGGGACAACGTCTCAAATCACTAATGTATGAACACACAGAATAATGATACTAGGTGCATATAGATTATTAAATTGAGGCACATACCTAGAGTGTTGGTGACCTGCTTTAAATGGTTGACTGAAAGATCAAAACTCTCTTAAGGCATTAGAGGGGAGTGAGACCACTGTTAAGAACGGAGATGTAGGAATGGACAACTGATGCTAAGTGCCCCTACACAGTCCTTCTAGCCCCCCCCTTCTCCTGCGGTTTCTCTAGCTCGGCCTTCCCTGCAGAGCCACAGCTACCTGCGGAAATAGCTAGGCTCCACTCTGAGCACCAGGCCGTCTCCTGGAGTCCCTGTATAGCCAAGTGGAGCCCGAGGGTTGATCCCCTCGCCCCTCTACACAGCCTTTCTTTCACCACCTTCCGTTTATACAAAGACTGGCTTATCCCATTTTTTTTCCCCTGTTGCCTTTGCAATGAAAAGCTCTCCACGCGCAGCCTAATAAAATTCTACGCCTACCCAACCCCCACCCCGAAAACTCATGCCAAAAAAAAGAGGTGGGGGGGGAGTCTTAAAGCTGGAATTCATTTAGCTAAAGGGACTTTAGTTAACAAGAAAGTTACCCATCATGAACTGCAGGTAACACCTCCCGTGATCCTAAACCCATTACCTGGAGACTTAGCTCAGGCTGAGTTTGATTTTATGAACTGTGAGGCTGCAATGTTGAAAGTCTGCAAATTGGACATAAATTGGACGCAAAAGATTGGGGCAGCCAAGTGATTTTCTTTCTAATGGTGTAGCAGTCTTTGGCGCTTATGTGAGATCCCTGTAATCTGGAGCAGAGACAGGGATGAAGGCTTTTATCTGTACTCCTCTCAATCCAGGAATTCTGCCTCCTCTCCACAGCCAATCAATCAATCAACCAATCAATCAATCAATCTATCTATCTATCAATCAGTCAATCCATTTAAAGCTCAACCATCCAACAACTCAGTGTAGAACAGTTATATGTGACATTGTATATTGCTCTGAATCACAGGCAAGTGCTTGCTTAAGTAATGGTATGGAATGTGCACACAAAAAAACCATGAACATATATACACAGACAGGCAGACAGACACATTCTGATCTAAGTTCTACCATGTAGAACGAGCTTTCTCCAGTAGCTTTCTATCATTGCCCACCATATCCTACTTTTCAACCCATTATTTTCAGCTGACCCATTGCCATGCCGTCACAATTCTTCTACTTAGGAAGGGATGAGCGCATTTCACCATGTCTATTTAAGACATGTCATGTTATGTCCATTGAAGGAGTGGGAGATGCCATGCTTAGCATTGACATGAACTTCTGAGCGTTAAGGAGAATGATTTGACCAGTACCTGTCAGTTTTATCATAAGTGTGACAAAATACCACAGGAAACAACCTAAAAAGGGAAGAATGGTTTCTTTGGCTCACGGTACCAGAAGGTTCACCCCATTGTTATTGGACACTGTAGATATGGGCACAATATCGTAGCGAAGATGAGACTGTGGGGTTGAGGGAAGCTATTTTCTTCATGTAGTCTGGAAGCAAAAGAAGAACTATAAGAAGGGACCAAGACAAGATACATTCTCAGGATATGCCCCCAACCATGATCTATTTCCTTCAAGAAAGTCCCACATACTATAAAGACTTTCCAATCCTGACATCATAACATGAGTTGATCAACAAGGTAACTCACTCCTTGAATCAGGGCCCTCATAAACTAATCATTTCTAAAAAACAAAATTCGAAATCAGAATCTGGAAAGGTATACATGAGTGAGTTTGTGTGTGTGTGTGTGTGTGTGTGTGTGTGTGTTGTTAAGTATAAGTCAGAGATAGGAAATTTATAATGAGAGGAGACATGAATGCGGAAGAATGAATATTACATACAATGGCAGGGAGGGACCAAGGTCTACCACAACCCATCTCCCTGAAATCCTTCTCAGCTGCTCGGTATCTAGGACCCACAGGATGTGAAGTGAGCTGCACAGTGGCATCTCCATCTTCTCATGACATTTCCTCGGAGGAAAACTGTTCAACAGGGCAAACTCTGTTTGTTTTCTGCAGGGGTTTCAATGACACATGAAAGCCAGCTGTGAGTAGCTAAGGAATAGAAGGCAAGAGCCCCTTGGCCTTTTGTGCCTCTGTACTTTACAGAATGTGACAGCCAGTGCTACATTTGCTTCATACAACAAGTGTAACAAAATAGGTTTTCCAGCTTGAACCTCATAGCATTCTTCAAGAAGAAGATGAAAAGTCCAGAAGAATTAAACGCTCATTTCTGGCTGAACCTCAGATCCTCTCTGAATCCTACAACTCAGATTCTATGGCTTGATCAAACTTTCAAAAATGTTTATTCTCTGAAGATGAGTGTCTCATCAAAAGCTTTTGCCAGCCCTCATGGAGACCATATTCTCACTGGCCCTCCCCATCACTGTAAATAACATGCTCAGTCCCAGTTTGGTCTGGTTCCAAGACCACAGGAAATTTACTCTGGCAGGAGCCTGTTGGGGGCCGCCACGACACAGGAAGAGGCTAGAGTGAGGTAGAACAGTGAGGAAGGAAACTACCACAGCCATGCGGGCAACTTTTATTAGTACATTTAGCCGAACGAAGCATGACCGCCTTCATTTAAAGTGTATATGGTTGCTCGACAACGCACCTGTGATTTATGGACATAGCATAGCGGCATTCTCTCTGCTTCTTCAAATATAAAAACCTAAGTAGTGACAAACTTTATGTGACTACCTCATTTGTCCACCTCCTGGGTGATTTCTGATGAGTAACCATAGTTAAAAGCTTCACAAACTGATTCTGATCCATAGTCACTGTTTTAAAGGTAAATTCTTTGAAAGAGACAGGAGGTAGAAAAGAGACTCAACCTTTCAACATTCAACGAGTTTTACCTTTAAGCATGCCTGTAAGCATCTATCTTATCTACCCCAACTCTTGCTTATAAAACCAGCTGAGCAAAAGAAAACAAGTAGGCATAGCCATAGAATATATTAGAATCTACTGTCAGGCCATTTCGATTGGTCATTTATTAACATGTTTGAGATCAAAAGCAAAATTTCCTTTAGCCAAGTACATGGAATCACACTCTAGGTTACTGGTGTAACTCAAGTATAAAGGAAAGAAATGAGTTGTACTTCAGTATTTCCTCAAGTAGATGGCTAGATTCATTGGACTTTTTCTTCTTAGTGAAAAGTTAAGGTTGAGGATTAACACTGTTGTTCCTTTTCCAAAACTTGAAGAAGAGTTAGGTGATGAAAGCTTTTGTGTGGACAGATTTTTGCCTAAAAATTTGAAGTGAGAATTTCAGAAGAGAAGACTGTCAAATGTCACCAGCTATCTGAGAGCTCTCTACATTTTGTTAAAAAGGGGCTAGCAATGGAATCTTGGCTGGACAGAACAATAATAACACGAAACTTATACAGATGTAGGTATTTAAACAATTGTCACAGCAAAGATTAGAGTGGATCAGAGAGAGCCCTGGGCACCTCCAGTCTCAGACACATTCATATTTATAGCCCAAGTCCAACATCACCATGTCTTAGCTCATTGCTAAGGGACAAGCTGAGAAAATGGCTTATTTATTAAGGATTTAAAGATAGATCAACAATGGAAGAGTTTGAGCCATAAATGTAAGGACCAGCACAGCTAGCTAGTGCCAGATAAGTGCTATGCCTCCTAACATGCATTTGTAAGCCCATAGAAAGCCTGATGTGCACCCATAAACCAGAAGCTGAACTAGGTGGTTTCCCAGAAGAAGCTCTCCACACAGAGGAGAGAGTGACAGAATCAGTGCTCTCTGTTTTCAAGCGAGAGATATTGCCTCAGTATGTAGTGTGTAAAGCAATCAAGTAAAACACTACTGTCGGCCTCTGGCTGCCACATGCATATGTGTACATAGGCACTCACACATACTTACACACCCATGCATGTGTGAATACACATACACACCTGTACTTACCACATACACACACACACACACACACACATGCATGTGTGAATACACATACACACCTGTACTTACCACATACACACACACACACACACACACACACACACACACACACACACACACACACACCAAAAGGGAGAACAGGTTCTAATATTTACAATTACTGTCATTAATTACTACCACCTTGAGAACAGCAGAATATTTGAAAATGATTCCTTGCCTCCTGTGCCATCATGGTGGCATTCAGGGAAGGACCAGGTTTCTAATAGTTCCTGTTCTCCAGTTTTGTGTTTCTAACTACTTTTATTGGTTTAATTTTTTAAAATTTTGATATTATAATGTAATTACAACATTTCTTGCTTTCCTTTTCTTCCTCCAAAGTCTTCCATATACCCTACCTTGCTTTATTTCAAATTTGCATTGTCTTTTCATTGATTGCTGTTATATTATATATGTATATGTGTATACACACACACACACAGAGAGAGAGAGAGAGATTCCTAAATATAACTTTCTCAGCCTGAATGATGTCACTTGCACACATGCTTTCAGGGGTGACCATTCAGACCCGCATCTCCCTGGAACAAGAATACTGCCTTCTCCCCATGACTGACTCTGACATAGCCAAGTCCATTGGTAAAGGTGAGTTATGGACGATGTCTTCACTGTAAATGAAGATTAATCATCTCTGACAACAATATTGCTCATTGAATTGTGTGTGTGTCACAAGTGTAGTTGGAAGCAAAATTTGCCAGCAGCACACGGTTCTATGGTAAACTTATAACTCATCATGGAAGTCTAGTTTTTCCTTTCTTTCCTTCATAAAAAAAAAAAAAGCTGTACCCCCTCCTCCATAAAGTAATGCTAAGGAACTATTGGGAGTGAAAGGTTGGCACAATAGTGGATTTACTTGCTTTGTCTTTTAAGAACTGGATTATTGTCTAAGCAGTTACCAGCGAAGTGGAATGGAGCCACTTGATACAGGAAGAAGTGGGGTAGCGCAGCTAGCATGAGAAGGATGGATTTTTGTGTGTTATGTCTATGTACTTGGATGCATGTGTATATAGGGTGTGTCGGGGTGAGGAGCACGTATGTAAGTGGAGGCCAGAGGACATCTTCAAGTAAAATTGCTCAGGTCTCTTCTGCTTTCTTCTTGAGACAGTGCCTTTGTGGCTGATGGGCCTAACCCACGTCTGGTTGCCTAGCATTGGGGTTACAAACATGCACCATCATGATGGGTTGGTTTTTACATGAGTTCTGGGAATTCCAAGATTATGGCTAGCATATTTTATAGGTTTTATGAGCATGCCATATACATTATTGCTATGGCTTTTTAAACATGTGCAGCCTAGAATGGGCTTGTGGTATGAGATAACTTGCTGGAAGCTTTTAATGAATAGTATGACATATTATGACTCTGCTTGCCATCACTACTTTGCTCACGTTGTCCTTCATGAACAGGTTCTCTTTGCTTAACACGCTGGTGCTGCATTTTTATTAGAGTACTGTTGATCATTTCACCTATAACACACCAATACGTGGAAAGCCATGTGTGATCAACCATCCCCCCCCATTACTTGGTCTAGTTCTTGTATAGCATCTGAGAGGGACACCCTTGCGTAGCTTTTGGGATGAGCACCCTTATTTGGCTTCTGAGAGGAGCACCCTTGTGTAGCATCTGGGAAGAGTCCTCCTATGTAGCTTCTGGGAAGAGCACCCTGTGCACAGTGCTTCCAGAACACTGGCTTGCACTTGACACCCATATGGTCACATTACCAGCAAGCAACAGTATGCTGCGATCACCAGGAAGAGAGTGAGCAGTCACTCCAGAGGGAAGGTTATCTATCACTATAGGAGACACACGTGGCAGGGATGACTTTCAAAGAGGCCTGCTACAGTTTGTGCTCCCGTGCATGGGAAGAGAGTAAGAAACGGCACACACTTGAAAAGAATATTTGCATAGCTTGTTAATTTCAACTTATTAATTATAACAAAATGGCACTGGGTGAAGGTAAAACCAAGAAAATAATTTTAAAGAAAAAAAAGTTACTAAAGGGCTGAAGATATGGCTCAGCAGCAGTTGCTGCTCTTACAGAGGATGCAGGTGTAGTTCCCAGCACCCACATAGTACCTCACAACCATCTCTAACTCCAGTTTTAGGGGATCTGGCACTCAGTTCTGGCTTCTGAAGCTGTCAGGTACATGTGTGGTACAAATATGCATGCAAGCAAATAGCCATAAATATAAAAAAACATTAAGGTAAGCTTTTAAGACATATTAGTGGGTTATATATTGGAAAAATTATGAGGCCCTCTCTGTGCAGCTGGCCTGGCATTTGGAAGTCTGGCTTCTCTAGATGAGCATCTCTCTAACTATGCAAAAGAATCACAGAGCCTAATCTGTTGACATACTGCCTTGGCATACATACACTGCAGGCTACTAGGTTTTTTTTTTTGTTTTGTTTTTTGTTTTTGTTTGTTTGTTTTTTTTTACTACATTTAGCTTGAACTCTGTAGTATGAAATATGACATTAAAGGAATAAGAATAAATAATTAAAATAAGGCATAAAACTATCAAAGTTACACTTTCTACCATGTAAACCAACATCAAATTTTCACATCAAAACCTGTTAAAAAAAAAAAAACCTCACAAAAAATAAAAGTGTCTTAGGCACCTTTTGTCTGTAGTGTAGAGTCATGAGAATATGAAGGAAAATACCCAGGTCAGTGATCCTGAATGTAAAGGCTAACAATGGGCTGCCTATATTCATTGTTCTTACCTTTATTTTCTTTAATTTGTAAAGATGCAGATTGGATGAAGTACATAACGGGCTAAGTGTATGACAAAATACTCGACAAACATTAATTATCACCATCATAATAGTTGAGAGTGAACATCATAGATACATATTAAATTAGACACAATTTTTCAATTTTCTTCATGTATCCATCCCATCCACTGGGAAATGCCAAGTTATAAGAGTATATGTGGAGCTGATCTATTCATCAAGAAATAGCTCTTGTGATTTGCTCCATCATCGTCATGATTATCAGAGACATCTAGTACTGGGCTGGGCCACTGGGTAGTAGCTAATTCATTCAGAGTTTTCCTCCGTAAGGCATGCTTTACTGAGAGGAACAAGGTAGGCTTATTTAGCAAGCTCAGAAGCCGAAGGTATGTTTCTATTTCCACTCACTCACAGCGTTCTCGAGCAAATAAGTAATCACAGCCTCACAGTGTTCCTGCCTTCTAGACTAAATACACCTATCCATCTGTCTTTTCTTACATGGAGACAATCCATCTCCTGCCTCCCTTCTCTGAACTCTCCTTAACTATTAGACCTGCTCCGAAGGTCTCTGCATACAAGATACATGGCTCAGTCCTTAATTAAGAATGATGAAGGAATTCTTAATGATCTTGGGTGGGTCACTGGAACTTAAGATCAACCACGGGCATTTGACTTTCAAGTGCACATTAGCATTTTCACTGGTTCAGATAATTATGCATTTTGGCTTAACATACAAGCACTTACTTAAGGCCAGACTTGACAGTTGAAACATCTTAAAAGCCCATGTAAGTCCTAACAAACGGTGGTGTGAGATATCATCATTGCTAGGCGAGTGCTTTTCTTTACACTGGTGGATTGGAGCTAACACTATCAAAATGGGTGTAAATAATTCCCTTTGCAAAAATAAGCCAAGAAAAGCTTAAGGTGAAAAGGAAATAAGAAAGGTGATTTTTCATGTAAATCATTTGACCATTTGAAGAAAAAAAAAACAGATCCTCACTAACATCTCATAATATAAACTACCCAAACCTAAATGGACTCATTACACAGTATGGCTCTTTCTATAGTTAGCTGTGTCCTCAGTACCATAGTCCCTCCTTTCTTCTGTTCATTAGTGCCACGTGTCTCAGAGCAGACTGAATAAAGTTCTAGGAGATCTGGTTCAGGACCATCCCTGCCCTTGGCACATAACTGAGTGTGGATACAATATAATGAACAATACAGGACTCCTTCCATCCTGTTTATGACAAGGGACACTCTGAAAGGTATATAAGTCTTTACATTTTCAATTTTCTTTTCATGAGGGGAACCAGGGTGGATAAAGGTCTTTCCTTTCCCCCTTAAGTATTGCCTCCAGTCTCTAAATGCTGAAGGAATATTTTCAAATTCATTTATTTTGTAGATTTCTTGAACCCAGTCCATGTTTTCCCCTACACCCCCAACCCAATATTTCTTTAGGACAGTTCAGACAGAGAGAGGAAAAAAAGGAAAAAAGAAAAAACGTCCCACATTTGGGTGCCTAACAGAACACACAGTGGAGCCTTTGATAGGTAGAGAGCACAGTCTCTTCAGAGCCAAGTTGCCTACAATTTTGAAAAGTAAAAGAGAAACATGAAGGTATTTCCGTGGAACTGTTGGTTTATAATTAATTTAGGACCATTAACCTTATATGGCAAAACAACAAAATTACCCCCACAGCATCCTGATTCTCCCGTGGAAGCACTTCCAAGATAAATGTTACTCCTTGATATCGTACCGTGAAATACATTTCTAAGAAACCCTTGGCGCCTCAGCCTTGACTTGCCAACACCGTCTGCCGAAGCAAGTCTTCAATGAAACCACACAGGTACAGCCGCAGGAAAAACAGGGATGGCCCCAGAGAGTGTTTTCCAGCCAGTCAGTGGAATATGTTCACATTTTTTTTTTCACATAAGCCAAGAGATGGTTGGCATAGCATCCACAGCGTATGGCTTTCTCCCAGAATTTCAGAGACATTTTTCTAATAAGACAGCCCGGTGACCGTTGTCTGCTCTTGTCGCCCTCTGCCATCTCTTTGTCTCTACTTCTGTCCTTCTCCTCATATTTAGTCTGGTGCCCTCTACAACTCTCACCAACACATTTCTTTAAAAGGAGCTACAGGAGTATGTGCAATTCAGGGCAGGTCTTTGAGCATCTACTGTGTTCCCCCTTAAAAATAGCATTTAAAGAAAATATATGATGATGCTGATTCTACTAGATTGGCTTTTTGATGAAATATGAATTCAGTGAAGAGCTAGTGTTTAATGGTTGGAATTGTACAGAAATGGGGGAAAGTCTATATAGATGTTGCATAGCAGGAGAGAGTTGTCCATAAGGGAAGAATTGTGAGTTATTCCCACATCTAATCTACATGGCTACCTGAGTTCTATTAGAAATCTGCTCCCTTCTCGTGCTATAAAACCCATGAACATTTCTTGCCAGCTTTGCATGCTGGGTCTGTAGCCCCATGCTGCAGTAGGACTTTACTTCCACCATTGTCTTTTGTTTTCCCTTGTTTAACCCATTTCTCTCATTCTTTTTGTTAATTCCAATTGATATTTTAATTTTCCCTGAGATAGCCCATGTTTAAGAGAACCCTCCAGGCCTCACAGCCACCTTCTCTAATTGTTCCTCTTATCTGATCACTCTGACGTTAACTGGCACAAGTTTTCAATGTGGACAGGGAATGTGTTAGGAGGTGCTACCCCTAGATGAGGAGCTACCAGCAAGCCATGGCTGCTGAGAGAGAGGGATCCCACCCCAGCTACCCAGGCCAAGTGCTCACCCTGGACTGATGTACATATAAGCTAAATGTGGTGTGTGTGTGTGTGTGTGTGTGTGTGTGTGTGAAAATGAATAGGACATGAATATTGGAGAGGAAACATGGGAGATGTTGGGGGAGCGTGGCAAGAGTGATGTAGAAGCAGAGCTCACATCTAAAGCTCTCAAAAATTAAATTAGAAAAGGAGCTCTTGGCAGCTCCCTGCACAGACTCTCTCACATTGAAGTTACCGTCTTCTGCCAGCTCATGCTATAGTCAGCTCCGTACAAAACCACCTCTCAGCATCCAATGATGGAGCAGATCAACCCAGGCTTCCTGAAACTCTACTTTTCAAGATCTTTCAAAACTAAAGTCAATCTTGTTGGACTTCCTATCTCTGGGTGTCTCTTTGTGTCTCATTCATCTGTCTCTCCCTCTCTGTCTCTGTTTCTCTCTCTCTCTGTCTCTGTTTCTCTCTCTCTCTCTCTCTCTCTCTCTCTCTCTCTCTCTCTCTCTCTCTCTCTCTCTCTGTGCGCTTGTGTGCCTGTCTGTCTCTCTCCCTTCATTCCTCCCTCCATTCTTCCATCCCTCCATCCCTCCATCCCTCCATCCCTCCATCCCTCCATCCCTCCATATAAACTACAACTTGCCCACTCATCTAAGCTTCCTCATCTCAATTCTTTCCGAGTTCCAAGTTTCTGAGTGAGAGTGCTGCAAGATCCCACTTCTAAGTCTTCCATTCCATGTCCGTAATTTCTCGGGTGATCAGTTTCCCATCCCATCTGCTCAGGGCACTTCAGTCCTTCAGATTTTCCTGTTGACTTCTCCTCATTGAAGTCATAGGAGCCTCTTTAGTTAAGTGTTTCCTGACCAACTTAGCCACTGTGTTCTTTATCCTGTTCCTTTGGCTTCACTCTTCTTCAGCATTCTTATTAAGAGATGGAATTACTCATTCATGGCCCCTCAGCCTTGGTATCCCCTTTCAGCCCGACTGAAATGGGAGCTACTGGAATGATCCATACTGTTCCTTATTGCACCCTAAGAGCTCGTGATAAATTGCTACTCTGGTTAAAATCCACTCAATTGGCTTCTGTTCACTGGTTTCAACTAGTGAAGATGTCAGCTGTGACCAGTCTTCACAAATGATACCAAAAGCTAAAGCATGCTACCACGATTGTAGGCTAATGGCCAATAGGGAAAACATCACTGCATCCACAGAACAATACAGGTTATATACATGTCATTTAGTAGTCTGCATCAGGAGGCCACACACTGGAACAGTCTGGTTGAGAAACAGTCGACATTAGGCAGCAGGGGTTCCTACATCTGTGTGGCTACCGCTGATAGAGCCTATGCATAGAGGACTACAGTACTCCTGGGATCCTTGGCAAGCAACTGGGTCATATGAAAGACCCTTCTGTGCCGCCTTCTCTGAGTGTCAATCTTTAATTTAGAAGAAAAGAAAATTACAGCTCTTTTATTTGGCTGTATTAAAATTTATGGAGCAGGGTGGTTTCCAGGCTGCTGTTCCTGCCGGGCACTGCTCTGATGATGTATGCGTGTGACATGTCACCAGCGTAGCCGGGCTCTGATGATCCATTGCAGCAACAAGTCATTTGTCATACATCACTGCCTGGACAGCTGCCCCAATCTGGGCCTCTCCTGTACACTCCTGCAGGGAGCCCTGGCTCAAAACAAGTTCCATGGCCCATGGCCCTGCACACCCAGAGGCTTCTTACTGCTTGTAGGAGTCATGAAAAAAAAAATAATGGTTAAGTAGCAAATTCTAGTGGGGACTCTTCAGATGCTGAAGGCTCTGCTGCCTGCAGGTGATGATAATAGTTGGAGGGTACCTGTATGGCTTCAGAATACCCCAAGACTATTAGAGGTCACCCTCAGCCAGACATTCTTCTGAAGGCTTTATGGGTTTTGACTATTGAGTCCACTATGAGGCTTGTGTGGGAGATGATGCTGTTGCTCAATATAAAGAAGAGGGAAATGTGGCACAGAAGGACCTACTGCTCATTTTCACCCAGATAAGTAAGAAGCAGGACCCCAGGCCAGGAAAGCTGAGATGGGAGACCTTCTCTCTCTACCACCAACTCTTACATAACCCGTGTTGGCGCCATTCATAGGTCCAGGAGTCACATGACACATGGTCTAACCTCAACAGGCCATTTCTCTCTTTCCGTTTGTTTCAAGTAAATGCATGGAAAGATGCAAACAGATTTAGTCCTCATTTGAAAAGAGGATAGAGAGGGAAGAGCCAACAGGAGACAGCGACAAGTTGGAACATCAGTGGGCGACTAGGAGTTGTTTTGATAGAAAAACTGAAATGTCACCTAATGCATTTTTAAATAAGTTAATGAGAAATCTATACATATGTCATTTTAGCAAAAATAGAATCTGCCTTCTGTTCCAATAGAAAAAGTAGGGCTGTATGTTTGTATAGTAAGAAGGAAAGAATAAAGAAGAAGAGAAGGGGATGGAGAGGAAGAAGAGCAGAAGAGACGGAGGGAAGAAGGTAGGAATTTCAAAAACAAATAAACAATTTCATTAGTTATTAAACCATCTCACATATTGTGAAAGAGATGATGCGGTTTTGAGCGTCTCTTATAAGTGTTTTTACCTTATGCAAGATAAATTGGAAGAACAGGAAGAAAGATGCCTTTTTCTAATTTTGGTAATTTTACTACTACAAATAACAGTTGTATATTAATTTCCAGCCGGGCATGTATGAATTGGGAATGGAGCGAAGGCGCGGGAGTTACGAACACTTGCTGCGTCCAGCTCCCTGTAACTCTAGAGAATCCAGCACTTTCCTGGACACTGCAGACATCTGCTCATACACCTTGTATACTTCCAGACACACATGCATTCAGAAATGGGTGTAAAATCAATCTTTTTAAAAGAAACGTGTGACTAAAGATTTTATGCCCCTTTTCCTTAGACACAAATCAGTTAATAAAATCTCTCAATGTTACCCCGTGATTGTATTAATCAAAATATTTTTATAAAAATATATTTAATTTAAAGTTATTTCAATTAAACAGAAAAACATCTAAGAAAATGCATGACTGAGCCAATGAACAACTTAGTATATTTATTTGATAAATAATGGGTTATTCTTTATTCGTGTGATCACTATTCTAAGTTCATAATTTATACGTGTTGATGAAAAGTCTCATACCAAAATTTTAATTACAGTCTTCTAAATACCAACTTTAAAATTATTATTTAAAACATAACTTCTGAAATAAGCTATTTCCTTTGGTGTTTTACCAGCACTAAAGAAGAAGAGGTGGGAAGGGCCTACTGCAATCATGCTTTTTCAGTGGACTAAGATTGTTAAAACTCAGGTTATTCCACTAACTCCTGCATTCAAATGGTTTCTGTAGCACACTAGCACATGGAATTTCCCTGCTAAGTCAAGAATTATTAAAAGTTTTACAATGAGTACATTTGAATCTCTCCAGAATTTAATTTGCCTACAATCCCCAAATTATTTATAAAATTTTAGCCAGTTGTCTTAAATAATTTATGTTTCTGCTAATCCCATAGTTTGCCTCTGTTACTATTCACTTTATGTCCATAGCTTGGCTACAAAGATTCTACTCAAACATTTGGATAAAACACAGATTTTAAGCCCTCCATAGGAGCCTTCCAAACACCCCATAGTTTGCTTTGAACAATTAGACAGGCCTCCGCAAGGGTTTTTGAGGAAAGTTCCAGGTACGACTAACAGAAGGAAAAAGATCTGCCCTTAACCTAGACTTCATTTCCCAATGAGTGGTCCAGATATGAGAGAAGTCCCTAAGCAAAGCAGGGCAAGCCCACTTGCCTGAGCTTTTTCTTCCTCAGCAAGAGTGTCCCTTGTTGCTGCTGCTGACACTATCATCCACTGAGCTTCAGCTTTCCAGTGTAGACTCTGCCAGCAGCAATCCAGGGAGCATGCAGGATTTTAGCCCCTGCTGGGACTGGTGAAGTATCCAGCTTAAGAGACTGGGTAGGTAGTGAGGTTTTCCACTTCTTAAGAGTGTATCAAGAAGAGACTTGATACCCTATGAGCATATATAGGGGGAGGAAGTCCTCCTCAGTCACAGTCATAGGGGAGAGGAGTAAGGGGAAAATGGGAGGGAGGGAGGAATGGGAGGATACAGGGGATGGGATAGCCATTGAGATGTAACAAGAATAAATTAATTTAAAAAAAGAAAAAAGAGTGTACATACCTATTATTGAGTTAATTCAGACACTGTCATAAAAATCCAACCTAGTGTGTGTGTGTGTGTGTGTGTGTGTGTGTGTGTGTGTGTATGTATGTATATTATACATAATACTGTATTATATTTATTTATAATACATAGTATGATACATTACATTATGCTACAGATATAGACCTAGATATAGATATACTTTGTCCTTGAGGCTATGGGCTACTCACCCCTTATTGATTTATTTTTTTAAAGAGTTATTTATTTATTATTTATACAGTATTCTGCTTGTATGTGTGCCTGCAAGACAGAAGAGGGCATCAGATCTCACTATAGATGGTTGTGAGCCACCTTGTGGTTGCTGGGAGTTGAACTCAGGACCTTTGGAAGAACAGCCAGTGCTCTTTACCTCTGAGCCATCTCTCCAGCCCCCATATTGATTGATTGATTGATTCACTTTCTTACTTATCTATTTTACTTCTGTAGATTACATATAGATTGGGGTGAGAGGGGGAGAGCAGCTTTACCTTAGAGAAATTGGACACAACTTACCTGCAGTGATTAAAGTTAACATTAATGATAAGCCATGCTGTCAGAAACTGCTCTTAATATGATGGTATAAGTTAGCCCAGAAGGCCAGGAAGCTTTGCTCATAAAACCAACACAATGGTATTGACTGAGACTAGCAACATTTTCTAGAAGCCTTGGGGCATGTTGAAAGTCTTTCTTTCTCTCTTTCTGTTTTCCTTCCTGTTTTCTTTTCTATTTTTTAAAAAAAATCTTGTTTTGTTTTGTGTTTTTTAATAGAGGGGTTCTCTAGGAAGCCTCAGCTGTCCTGGAACTCACTCTGTAGACCAGGCTGGCCCAAACTCACAGAGATCCACCTGCCTCTGCCTCCCAAGTACTGGGATTAAAGGCATGTGCCACCACTGCCTGCCCTATGGTTTTCTCTTAAAAAGCTTGGGACAGTCCTAGTCTAAGAGCAATGACAAACGCAAAGCAAACAAAAATCAAGAGAAATTTGAACTGAAGGGAAGTCTATAAAAATGTTGACATGTCCGAGCTATCTAGGTCACCCAAAGCAAGTCTGAAAAATGCCACGACGAAGGGGAGCCTAGTGACATGTATCAACCAAATCCGGCATAGCTATATTGAGTGGACACATGAGAAGTGAACTATACGATACCCCACAAAAGTTGGCTGATAACTTGAATTTATTTCGATGGAAGGGGTCGGTCCCTTACACAGTACCACTTGCTGATTTCAGTTCTCTGCCTGCCACTGTGGTGGGATGGCGATGATTTCACACCTCAGTCTTCCCAAAGAGGATTTTCTGAGCTGAAGGAAAGCCTAGCTTTAATATCTGCACTGCTGAGGCCTCCAAAGGCCAGACATTCCTCCTAGCTGTTCCCAGAGGCCAGGTCTTTAATTGCAGGCTGAGCACCAAGGCCAGCAATCAATAAGATAGCTCTCCCTCTGCCTTTGACAGAGGAAACTCCAGGCTGACACCAGCCAGTCTGGAATCAGCTGTTTCTCTGCCTTTGATCTCCTCAGTACTGGCTGTCTAAACTCCCTGGGCGTCTGCTTAGGCTGAGATACAGGCCCACGTCATGCTGATAACCCTTCCAAGGCGCATTGTGGCCGCCGTTTGTGAGGAGGGGATCACCTGTCAAAGTGACTGGTTACAACCCCTTCTGGGCCGCAGGAGGCCTTTTTGATGCAGGGCAAATGATAATGAGAATCTAATTGAGTGATTAACTACTCGGGCCCACTTAGAGGTTTTAATGACACCTCCACATTGAGGTCTGCATTTCCCAGCAGGCATCCAGTTTGTAACTGTATGGCCATGATATTTGCAATTATAAGCCTTTCCTTTAACCAGCAGGGATTTAACAAATGGACTTGGTTAATCATTGCTAGATGGTCCTCATATCTGACTTGATGGAAACACATGTATACCCGTAAGAGCAAGATAGGACTCTTAAATCACTCCACTCCAGGACTAGCCTAAGGTATAAATTTAAAAATAAGTTTCAGACGAAGTGAGAACTATTTGCCATATATGATGACCACGGAAAATTTCAATTGCATAGAGGTGTGTGGAGATAGCAACTGATTTTAAGGGTTACCATGCATGGAATCCTTGTAAGCAATGAAAGTCTGCCTAGATATACTGCCTTTAATTAACTAGGTCTGAAGGGCCTATTAATGCGACGTTAAAAGGAACCAGTCTCAGCGGGTTCTCACAGTGGGAAAGGGATCCAGGGCTTTCAATTTACAAGGTCTTATTACAAAAGTGCCCCGCTGTTCTGGTCCTGTGCTTTCTGCCTGGGAGCAATTTAATGATCTGCTTTGGAGCAGAGAAATGGTCAGGGGGAAAACGTTCAGGGTTATGTGTTAGCTGTGAAATACCCAGCAGAGTTTATGCTGGTCACCAGACACTTCCTTCTTATATCAAAGCAGAAGCAAGGACAATGACATCAATGAGTTTGATTAGAAAACCCCTAATTGGACAAAGCGGTGATCTCTCTGCGAACGTGGGGTGATCATATTAGGTTGATCCTGGCAGGCCACTAACACAGTGGCTTACATTGAAGGCAAGGAAACTGAGACAGGAGGAGAACAGTAAAATTAAGAAATGAAATTAAGGATGAGAATGTGAGTTTTGGCTGGAAGCCTCTTCATTATTCGTTTTCAGTTCCTGAACATCATCCAAGATGTATTTATAATTATCTATAACGGGGGAACATCTGTCCATAGAGCACGTGTGGGAAAGCCATGAATTTATACATTAAAAAAATCACTTATTCTTTTAAGAAAATATTAGTGCAGGCTACAAGGTAACATTTATTATAATGTTATGTGCATAATACTTTAGGAGTCTTTTCCCTCCAGATGAATGACACAGGCAGGAGAAAGAGCTAATCCCTGAGTGAATAACTACATGTGAGATTATTTCCTCAAAGATTCCTAATCTAGTTAATGTGAGCCTTGTTAAAATCGTAGCCAAGAACCAATACGCAATAGTGCAATATTCAGAATGCAGCCCAACAAAGGAAGCAGCAGAAATTTGGACGCAGCATTACGGAACCCTGAAAGATAATTTGTGTGGTTCTTCTGTAAGGGAAATAAAGCCATATGGGAGATTTTGACGGTGCATCTTAAGTTTAGGATATTATTACAGAATGGTAGGTTCTGAACCTGTGATAATCTTTGGGCTCTGTTGGATAATTTTTTTGATTGCTTTTCAAATATAGATTCTAGAGAGTGGAAAGATTTCCTTCTATGAATCCAAAATACATTTACCTCCAAAGGCTCTAAGGTGGCCTAAGAGTGTCAGAAAGTTACATTTGCAGCCCTCAGACCAACTCACCAGATATTGTCATATCTTAGAACAACATTGTAGAATAACAGGAAGGTAGGAGGACCAGCTGGCTGTTTACACATTGGAATTCAAGGAAATGCTGTGAGACATTGACTCCCTCTACTTATCTGGTCTGCACTTTCATCACTGAAATCATTCTTTCTTCCAGGGAAAATGAAAACAACACAGCCATGTTACGGAAGCAGCCTACACAACTTCGAGATTACCCCAATCTACTCCTAAAAGCATAGTCTTCCTTCTCAAATTAGCCTTTCTAACTTAAGACCACTGTGTTCTGACAAAACTTTACAGTACAGGAATGAGACTACTTACCACAGAGCATTTTTCTAATAAAAGCCTTTCTTTGAACCAACAGCTTCATATTTCCTCCACATTTCATTCAAGAACCAACTACCCAAAGATATTTGGCCCTTCTCATGCTTAAGGTAGTACTGTATTGAAAAGTCAAACATGCTGAGTTCATTGTGCTGAGAGTTTTCAGACCTCTATTGGAAATTATTAGAAACTATCACGTAGTATATAAAGAGGAGACATGGGAAAGAATATTGCTGTTTGGAAAATTAGTTATTAAAACCATCTTGATGGATGGACAATTGCTTTTGATCACTTAATTAGATTGATAAAAAAAAACATTTCTAAGCACACACATACACACATCCTTTATTGGGACTATTGGAAAAATATTTAATCTATGTTGTGTTAGGCACAAAATTTCAAATCTTTTGACTATAATTCTTTCAGATACTGACTTAATATGTAGACGTCCATGTAATATTAGTTTTTATGGTGAGTAGGTTATGAAAAAGAAAACAAGATCAATTATGACAATAATATGTTGCATATGTCTATGGAGTTGTATAAAGAAAGCTACTGAAGTTATCTAATTTTTCTCATACTTTGTGAAGGCTCATGTTTATCCTGGATTTGACTCATATTTGCTATTTGATTACATCTAATGACATATCTTACCTTACACATGGCCTCGCAAGGCAATCTCCCATATTATAAATTCATCACTAGCCCTTGTACTTATATATTATGAAATTTGACATCTATGTGGGATTGCCTAAAATAATGAATTCTAATGAAAGAAAATCATGGAATCAGTAAAAATATTGTAACTCATACAACAAAATGTTTCTTAATGTTGTATATTTAAACATACTCTTCAATGATGTGCAATTTTACATAGCATCGTCTATTTTATCTATTTATAGGATACAAATCTGCCCAGGTTGCAACATTTTTCATTAACCAATGGAAGATAAATTTTTTCATGCTTCTCAATGAAAAGAAGCATTCACTTGGGCCTAAAGTGGTGGCTTAGAAGTTCAGAGCACTTGCTGCTCCTGCAGAGGACCCAACCTCAATTGCGGGCAGCTTACAGCTTCCTGTAACTACAGATCCAGAAGATCTAATACCCTCTTCTGGCCTCCTTGAGCACTGACTTCATATGCAAAGAAAAAAACAAAACCAACCAACAACCAACCAAACAGAAAAACAAACAAAAAACCCACAATTAGGCACACACATATACCCATAATTTAAATAAGTAGGTAAATAAATGAATGATTTTCAGAAGTAGTTGGTGTGGTATATAACTTTGGTCCCACCTCTGGCTTGAACATATTACCATATCTGTCAAACACTAATGAAAAATAAATGAAGATTTTTTTCTTTTAAAAGTACAAATGAGAGGGACTTATAAGGGGAACATACACATAAGCATACATAGACACATAACATAAGTGAACACATACAAACTCAGGAAAGGTGATCCACAGGATGCAATCCTGTACTCACATAACCAATGAGCATCCCGTGATGCCAATGTATGTAGAAATCCTATTTAAAAACAGATTTGGAGGAGCCGGGCATGATGGTGCATGCCTTTAATCCCAGCACTTGGGTGGCAGAGGCAAGTAGATCATTGTGAGTTCGAGGCCAGCCTGGTCTACAAAATGAGTCTACGACAGCCAAGGCTACACAGAGAGACCCTGTCTCAAAAAACCAAAAGAAAAAAAAACAGATTTGGAAGACCAGTGAAAAGGCTCAGCAGGTAATGACATTGACCACCAAGCCCTATGGTCTAAGTTGGATCCTTGGGGCCCACACAGGAGAAGGAAAGAATTTTTTTTTGTAAATACTAGCCTCTACAACATAGACACACACACACACCACACAAACACACACACACAAACACACACCTGCAAATACAATTGCTGAGAAAGTTTTAAAAATGGATTTTTATAGAAACTAAAATATAAAATTTCCTTTCTTCTACACGAAAGGAGATAGAATTTGGAGATTCGTTAGAAAAGATAGTACTGTTTAGGTTAGTTTTTGCTGCTTTCGTTTTTGTTTTGTTGTTGTTGTTTTAATTATAAAATAACAAAGGGTTACAGTCCATAACAGTACAGAAAGATCCTTGATCTTAAATTTTACACATGATAAAATCGGGGTCCAAGGGAGGCTGTGTCCTGGCCACTATCACCTCAAAAAGTGATGGCTCATCCCTCATTAGAACTCAAGCTTTCCCCATATGCCACGGACCTTTGGTTCTCACTGCGACTTAAATTTGAGTGTGAATGCTGTTTCTCTGCAATAAAGAAGTAACTGCCCACCAGCAAGGTTATTATTGACTGGATTGGAATTTGGCGCAATGAGAGTTGTTTTAGTTTGCTGAGAGTGTTCCTCTGTAACCTGATGATTCATTAATTTGAAGTGCTGGCCTTTTGCCTCTTTTCAAGGCCATTTTAGATGCAAATTGTACCCTAGACATCATTTTTAAAGTGACAGAGAAATCTCTGGAGATAACAAGAATCAGTCTGCTAAATTTATGGATCATTTTCCTTCTGTAATCCTTCTTGATGGATAACTCGGTTTCCAGCCAGGGTTTGAATTTTAGGGTTGATAAAGCATCAGTTCAAACCACTGGCTACTAAATCAATATAAACTATGGCTTCATCAGCCTTCCTACTCCCTCACACTACCTTCCCACAGAATTTCACCAGACTTCTGTGGAACTGGGTCAACAAGAGACGGAACCCCCTCCCCCTCCCCCCGCCGCCCCGACAGGCTATTTGTAGACATGGCAGGCAGAGGAAAGGGTGTTGTGAAGTCACATGATTCCATCTCCATCTTAAGGTTCTCCATGCTGCATTCAGCAGATCTAAAGGGCTCAAATTATGCATGACTTAATTTTGAGAAGGAGTTGAGAAGGAGCTATGAAGGAAATGGAGCCATGAGGGATGGTTATGTGTATGTACGTACTCATGTATGTTGGCATATGTGTGTGCAGAGCACATGAAACATATTTCTGTGCATGCATGTGGAGGCCTCAAATTGTATTTCTGGTGTCTTCCTCTACAGCTAGCCACCTATGTATTGAGACAGGAGCCCTTTTCTTCTTCCTTTAAGTTAATCTCCATAGGCGGTTTGCTCAGGCATTCCGTGTGTCTCCAGGCCAGGGATAGAATTAGGTGAGCTGCTGTGAACAACCCAGATTTTATATGGGATCTGGAATTGTGAACTTTAACTCCTCATGTTTGCAGACCAAGCTCTGCTCATGTAAGGCCATCTCTTTGGCCCCAAGGACATCTCTACTGCCAGTGAATGATTATTCTCCTGCCATGCTTTGCCTTATTGAATGTTCTGTTGTGGTTCAGTCTCAATGAAGAAATCGTATGACCAAGATGATTCATGGTTTGCGAAGCAAGTATCTGATCCACCCAAGTCTGTGAAAGAAAGGCTGGTCTTGCTTTAGCTTTTTGGCTTTGGTATGTATGTAAATTGATCATCATAACCGCACGATCACACTGGAAGCCAAATTCTGAAGTATGAAGAAAACTATTAAAGTTTAAAAAATCGTCAACATAATAAGACAGTGAATATTTTTTTTTTTAAAATGTGGCTTTTGCAACCTGTGTCTTAAGAGAAGATGTCACACATAGTATCTGATTTAAAAAAATGAATCCACCAAGGATGAGAGGCTACCTCCTCCTCCCTCAGGATCAGCGTTTTATTGCTTCTTCTGTTTTGTTTGCTTTGCTTTCTCCTAAACTTCTTGTTTAAGTTGTGTTCCAGGGAGCAGTGTCTGATTCAGCTCCGCGGAGGTTTTAGAAAGCATAGAATCTCTCAGGTCTGATTCTGAAACTACTGAGAAACGTCAAGGTATGCTGAAAGTTTGCAACTATTGTTGACATATCTTAAAGCTTGGGAGTCACGCATGGTTAAAACAACAACAACAACAACAACAACAACAACAACAACAACAAATCCAAAACCCACTAGCTTGGCGCGACATAAAATTTGAGCACCTGAGAGGCAGGGACAGCACAGCAAAGATTTCAAGATACGTGCTAAGACTTCAGATCTGTTGTAGGTTTGAGTCTAAAATGAAAGATGTGAGAGCCATCTTTTAAAACAAACAAAGCCAACCAACCAACCAGTTACACACGTGTGCGAGTGCACACGCATGCACACACACACACACTCTTTAATATATATTAAAGAAAAAGACATCATGAGTTTGAGAGAGAGCAAGGAGATGCATAATGGAAAGGAGAAATTATAGTTATATTTTAATTTCAATACAAGGTTTTAAGATGTACTCAATGGAGTATCACCATTTTTAGGATTTTCTTTCAGCCCAAGGTGTTGTGGTCAAATGGAAGAGACAGACACTTTATTTCCATAAAGCATTTTCAAATCAACTCTTGAATTGTGGTATGTGTATATCAGTCATGGTCTTAGCCTACCTCCCCCCATCTCTCTCTCTCTCTCTCTCTCTCTCTCTCTCTCTCTCTCTCTCTCTCTCTCTCTCTCTCTCGTCTTCAGGACACAACACAGTGGAATAAAATCTGATATATATATATAAAACAGTGTTCCAAAACCAGGATTTTAACATTTTACTTTAGGCTGCATTAAATCCTACCTAAATGGAAGGCTTTACAAAAACAAGCTTTATTTTTCATCCTTTTTAGGGAATGTGTTTAAGTAGCTACAGAGAACTTTGTGGCCAAGCGGGAGTTTGCTTAGCAAACCCAAAGCTTGCTCTAAAACCCAAGTTCCTTTTTTAGTGTATTTTAAATAAATTACTGAATAAACAAATATTTACTCTCGGCCAATTGCTACTGCAGAAAAGAGAAATGATAGGTTTTTCTATAATAATTTTTAGATTTTTTTTTGTATACACTGCTTCATTTCAAACCCAGGGAAAATACCTGTGATTTTAGATACAAACTGGTTTTCCCTAAAGTTGGAAAAATATTTTGTATCAAATTATTTCCCATACCTAAATTTAGAGACCAAATGATCTAATTTAGCTTTTTTTCCCCCTTTGATGGTAAAAGAAACACTATCAACGTAAGAGATATATAAATTAGCCAGACTCAGAATGAAGTCAGATTTCTGAACAGTGGCAGAAAGTAAGGAGCAGGGGCTGGAGAGATGGCTCAGTGGTTAAGAGCATTGCCAGCTTCCAGAGGATCCAGGTTCAGTTCACAGCACCCACATGGCAGCTCATAACTCTGTAACTCCAGTTTGAGGGGACTCAGCACAATCTTTCATAGCCACCAGACATACAAGTGGTGCACAAATATATATGCAGGCAAAAAACTCATCAAACAATACAGTTTAATTTAAAAAATAATGGTGAGAATGTTAAGATGAAGAAACTGTAGGTGTTTTACCAATATCTATCTTTCAGGATAAGGATGAAGACAGTATCCTTTGCCAAAGTAAACTAACCCTATTGATCCTATAGATAACCAAATTGTAAAACTCAGAAATTAGCAACTTCTCCTTAAGTTTCTGCTACTTAGGTGTTTGCATTGTCTTTTTTTATATTTGATTTTCCTCTGTATCCACAGTTGAATAACAGAATAAAAAAGTGAAACATTCACATGTCATATTGTGACAATTTACATTATCTTTGTTTATATTACATAAACATACATTGAAACTATGTAACTGTTCAGGAATGTTTTATTTTTGTGCTCAAATAAAATGAAATAAATAAATCAATTGCATGCATATTTGTGAATTTATAATCACTTGATTCCTTTGTATGGCATTATTTTAAAAATATTTTATATAAAATTGTTCAAACAATAGCATTCATTTTAAAACATTCCAAAATGTTAAAAGTGATGCTTTTTTTTTTTGGTATGGACAAATATGTATGTATCTAAATGCAAAAGATTAAAATTATTAACACACATAGAAAGTGTGTGTGTGTGTGTGTGTGTGTGTGTGTGTGTGAGAGAGAGAGAGAGAGAGAGATATTTAAATGGAAGTAACATCATAGATTCTGTATTATTGAGTATCATCTTCTGGTGGATCAGGGACTAAAACTTCAAAGCATGGTATTTTGGCATGGATAGAACATTATAGTAGAACAGACTAGAACAGTGTTTCACAGCCTTCCTAAGGCTGTGACCATTTAGCACAACCCTTATGTGGTGACACCCAACAAGAAAATCACTTTATTGCTACGTAATAATGGTAGTTTTGCTATTGTTATTCAATTGTAATGTAAAAATCTGATAAGCAGGATAATAGTGAAAGCGGTCGAGGCCCATAGGCTGAGGACCACTGTACGAGAGGTTCACAGAAGAACCCTCAGAAGTCAAGTCTCTCTTTAGATTTTTACATTCTCCTGTGACCCTCAACTCCAAAGCACACCATGAACCCTGAGAGGTTACTTTCTGTCTCTGTTCAAAACAGAGGGATTCCGTTTTCTACCTGAGGGGAAGCAGTGCTATGAAGGAGAGACCAAGAAAGATGGGAGCCTCCAGGTTGTGTTGGGATTCTTCTTCAGTCTTACAACAATAAACTCAAACCCTATTACTACATTTCTGTGCAGCTTCACCAGACCTGAGCAGAAATGGAGGAGGAATGGATGGGGAGAAAGGAGCTCAGAGGCAGGGGGAGGCGGGGCAAGGGGGGGTGCTGGTGGAGAGACAGGGGATAGGGCAAATTGTGGTCGGGATGTAATAAATGGAAGACTAAAATAAAAAAAAACAAACAAATGAATGACCAAAAGAAAAGAATAAACAGAAATGAAATGCTGAGATAAAAAGGATTGGGGACAAGGATTTGAAGGAGAGATAAACCTGTTTTTTTTTTTTTTTTAGGATCCCAAGTGCAGGATCTGAAGGGTCTTGTGAGAGAACAGGTGAGGTTAATCCATTAGAAGGCCAAACTACCTCATGAGGGAGCTTGATTGTTGTCAGCTGAAAAGATCCCATGAACAGACTCTGGGAAGAGATATATAAATGAGCCCAGAACTGGAGGCAGGAATTTTTGGAGACTTGGGATAGTTTTGGCGGTTCATTGCTCCACTTCGAGACGCTCCTGGAGAGAACAGCTCGAGGGAAGGCTTCGGGGCTCCTGCTCCTGCTGAGGTTCCAGGTTCTGGTTACTCCACGTTCCAGCGGAAGAAATCCTGCTGATTCCGGCAGGAGAATCACTCTTCGGATCTGATATCCTTACGGTTTTGTTATTGTGTTCCTTAATCCTCTCTTCCTATTGTTTTTGGTTAGTCAGGTTATAAGTGATGTATGCTCGGTTATATGTTGTAATAAAATATATTGGTTAAGAAAATTGAGGCTACAAGGATTCATAATTTTGGAAAAGGCTAGATCATTGAGTTTTGGTAGACAGCATGAACTTATTTGGAAATGCAGACTTAGGGCTTGTGGAAGAACATAGTGGGATGTGAAACAGGCTTGTGTGAGGGTGTGTGGTGTTTGTTTCTGCTAGAGGAGTAACTGCCTCATGTGAGGGCATGGTCTTTGCCAGCTGATAAACATCTCAGTATGGACTCAGAGAGGAGATAAATATGAAGCCCCAGACAGAGGCTTGGCTTTCTGGTTTTTGCATCACTTCACATCACTTGGCTGCTCATTGCTCAGCTTCAACACGCTACTAGAGAAAAACACACCGGAGAACTCTTTGAGGTTCCAGGTTATGGCTGCTGTGGTTGTGGTTGCTTTTGCTGAATTTCTGGTTTGCTGTTTAACAGGGCTGCTGGAATCCTGATGATGAAGAGTGAAATTGCCCTAAGGAACTGAGTCTTTAAAAAGGTCTATTTCTCCTGTCCCTACTAATCTTCTATCTCTCCTATCTAGGGGAGGCAGGTTGGAAGGGAAGTAGATTCATTAAAGAATCACAAATAAAGTAGGTTTTTAAAAGATCAGAGCCTACAGAGGAAGGTGTTAGAGAGAAAGAAACAGAAGTTCCTAACGCAAGTATTATACACAGGAGTTAAGCTTCGCCTTTTTTATTTTATTTTATTTTATTTTATTTTATTACCACACTGACTTGGTGATGGAAATCTAAGAGGAGAAAAGCAGAGTTGGTGAAATGCTCTTGGGGTGAGTGGGTTTGTGGATGTTGTAAATAGTGGAGCCCTGTGCTACCTCTCAATTACTACTGGGCAAATGTGAGTAATCACCGTCAAGAGTGCAGAAAGCACTGATGTCATAAAGGACAGCTGGTAACTGTGGTCAGTCTGTGCTTCATCTGATGCTCAGCAGCCTCATGTGAATGTGGCTTAGGAGCAAACATCCCTTCCCTCCTCTAGGTCTCCACACGTGAGCTGTGCTAGCCGCTGGGACAGTCCCGAGCTCCACAACACTTCTGGGTCCTCATGAGTCACAGGAAGCAGTTACTCTCCAGAGATAGGCTTGGCTGGTCTGGGAAGTGTCAGCGCTCTGGCATGGAATCCCTTGGGTATAATTTCAGTATCTTTTTTTCTTTACTTCATTTTTGAGATTATAATAAAGTTACACAATTTCTCCCTTCCCTTTCTTCCCTCCAAACACCATGTATACCCAGGCCTGCTCTCTTTCAAATTCATAGGCTCTCTTTTCCATCAACTGTTGCTATATATACATGCACACATGCACACACATGCACATGCAATTATATATTCCTAGCCAATAGGTGTGTTCTTCCCTGGGGAAGACTATTTCTCCCACTCCCAGTATGTCTTAGTTGCCTGTAGTTTTTGTGTGGGGTTGAATCCTCCTGGGTTTCCCCCTTCCATCTTGTCATTTCTATTGTTGTTCTCCTTGCTCAGTTCATATTTAAACAATCACGTTGGTCATATTGGTCAGACTTTATGGGTGTAGGTTCTGACATTCTTAGGAGACACAATCTCACAGCAAACTCCCTGAACCTCTGGCTCTTACTATCTTTCTGCTCCCTGTTCTATAAGGTTTCCTGAGCCTGAGGTGCAGCAGTTGCTTTGTACATCTAGCTGTTCTAAGAAAATTCTAAATATTTGTTCTTATGTGCACAGATAAGTGTAGTCCCCTTCCCTCAATAGGGAAACTTCCATTTTTGATATCCCAAGCTCTTTAGATTCTCTTTATTGAAAGGCAAATTTGAGACACACAAACAGGCTCTTTGTAAGTAATATGTTCAACCAAAGTCGATTTCATATTTAATTTTTTTTCTTGCTTGTTTGCAGAGTTTAATTTTATATGTGCAAGATGAGAGTGAGGTCCTAAATAGAGTTCGGCTCTAAATCGTGCCACAAAAGGCTTTCTAGAAAACACGAATCCACTGAGTCGTGAGGGTTGGACAAGCCTGTGTTTTTCCTAAAAGCCTCCAAGTATGAAGCTGAGTCTTCCCCACTCCTTAGGATTTATATACCATTGGGCACACACTCAGTTTCAAGAAAAGCAAAAACTTGCCCCAACATTTTGTAACCTCTGAGCTCATAATCTCATTTTCTCTTCCAGATCCAACTGTGCATATCCAAACACATTAAGGTCCTCCACTGAGAGAAAGCTTTGCATTTAACAGTATCCACCCTGGCAAGGGGACAGTGCTGCTATAACCAGCCATTTGTCCCTCTTTATACCCATAAAAGCAAAGACCCTGCTTTTACTAGCATTCACGCTTAGAAGAGAGTTGTTGCTTAAATAGCAATTTAACTTTCTTATTATGCCCGTGGTCCTGTTAAACTCAGAGTTACACACACACACACACACACACACACACACACACACACACACACACACACATGTCTTTTTGTGTCCTTGGTCTTTCACTATGGCAAGTTTGTTCAATTATAATATGAGACTATAGAAGTGCTTATATATTTTGAGGAATTTTAAAGTCTACAATCTTACCAGAAATATCTATTTCAGGGCAAAAAGTTATTTTCCTATTTTTCCCTTCATTCTTTCCTCACTCCCCACTCCTCCCTTCCCTCCCTTCTTTCTCGTCACCTTTCGTCCTCCCTTTTCCTTCTTTCTTCTTTTTTCTAAGTTTCGGTCATCCTCCACAGTATCTCAGAAAATCCTTTGCTAATAAATAAAGGAGTGGGTGGCTCTTCTAAGACCGGGAATATGCTTTAATTTTTAGAAACTGTGGCGAGTAAACATTGTGTCCAATACAATGAAAGGAAGCAGAGAGTCAGCTATGGTAAATAATCTTTCTGAAGCATCATTATCGCCTGGGGTTTCTGCAATAAGAACACATGTCTCCTCTTCTCCTGACCTGTTCTCATCTACCTGAAGTGGGCACTTATTCCCTTGTTCTGCTATTGATTCAGAAATATGTTTCATGGGTAAATTGTGTAAGCAAAAAGACCACCATGGGGCTTGAATTACAGTGTCCAGTAGGAAATCATTGCAGAGACAACTCATCCCATCAGAGATGGGGAGGAAAGAATCCCACCCACAATCGCAACAATCTAGAGCGCTACCCAGTTAGGACTTGGGAAGGTGCAGTCAGCCTAGGTCTTGCTCCAATGCAATTTCTAAATATGTCTTAAAATCCAATTCCCCTAGCCCAGGTATTCTGTTTCACGATGAGAACAATTTTGTGAGGAAATGTATAGCCTGTGTTACACTTAGCAAGCAAGTGTTTATCCCCAGAGTTAATACAGAGGCGTAACCTCACACTCTCATGCCAGTTCTCTGGCGGTGGGATTCCCGTAAACAGCCAGACACTTTGAACTTAGGGTTTTCACTTTATGTCATACTTCAACCACTAAAAAAAAAACAAAACACACACACACACAGGACTGCAGCGTTCCTCCCTGCTAATCCAAAATATACCTGCCTTGTGGAAAATAACACTGAAAAAGGAGGAAGCAAAGAATCTTCCAAAGCAAAATTCATGCCCTTCTCTAGAGAGTCTTTGTAACTATTCCACTTTATATCAATATAAATGAAATAAATATAAGCGTGTATATTTCGGTGTTTTGAGACAGAGGCTCTCAGTCTATATACCAAGCTGTCTTGAAATTTTCTCTGGTGATTTGCCTACCTTAGCCTTCATTGTGCTAGGAGTCCAAGCATTAACTATGCAGACACTGCTTGAATAGGTGTCACTGTTTTAATGCTCCAATTGCTCATTATGAATGTTCATCACTAGCCTGTCTGCTCTGTGAAAGAGGGATATATTTTGCTGGTTGTTTTAAGTTTCATGTATGCTCTGAATAAATTAAAAAATATCTGTCCATACATATTATAATTTGTTCAATATAACAGAGTGGTTCTTGGAAGAGGCACTGGTTTGTCTCACTAACCCAACAACACTAACACTGCCTGAATTCTAAGGGGTGAGTTAATTAATTTACGTCTGCTACAACTTACGCTTCTTACCAACCTTTGACTTTGTCTAACTCTCCATCAAAAGACGCTCTCTGCTCACCTACATCATTTCCTACTGCACCATATACTAGCATGGATAGAACCAAGAAACAAGTCCAGCAATTTCTACAATATAGGTCAGTATGCAAAAAACTATTTTATTTGTTTAAACTTCAGTAAATATCTAATGTGAAATGATAAAATTATACCTGCGGAAGTACAGAGAAGAATAAAATAAAAACATTGAACAGAAATGTTGCAAGAATATGTTTTGTGAAGTATCAAACACCAATGAAAGAAACGCAAATGATTTTAAACAAGCAAACAAACAGAAACAAAACAAAACAAAACAAACAAACAAAAAAAAAAACAAAAAGAAAACACTCAGTTGATTCTGTAGGTTTTCTTGTGATGTCCTTGACCTCTCTGGCTCCTTCAAGCCTTCCTCCCTTTCTTCTACAAGGTCCCCTGAGCTCTAACTAATGTTTGGCTGTGGGTCTCTGCATCTGTACCCATCAGCTGCTGGGTGAATGCTCTCCAGTGACAGTTACACCAGCTTCCTGTCTGCAAATATAGCCACATATTATCAATAGTGTCAGGGGTGGGCTCCCTCTCATCCCATGGGTCTCAAGCTAGGCCAGTCATTGGTTGCCATTCCCTCAATTTCTGCTCCATCTTTACCTCTGCACATCTTATAGACAGGGAAAACCATGGGTTGAAGGTTTTGTGGTTGGGTTGATATGGCCATCCCTCCATTTGAAGTCTTGCTTGGTTATGGGGGAGGGGGTAACATTTCAGGTTTTATATTCCATTGCTAGGCATCTTAGCTAGGGTCACCCTCACAGATCCTGGGGAGTTTCCTTATCCTGGGTTTCTAGCTCATTTCAGAGATGTCCCCCACTCTAGTTGTCTCTCTCAGTTCTCTCTCCCTCCATCCTGGCCTCACTTGATCCCTCCTGTTCCTTTCTCAACTCCTTCTCCCACTCAGTTCCCTCCCTCCCTCCATCTACCCCAGGTGTCTATTTTGTTTCCTTTTCTCAGTGAGATTCAAGCATCCTCCCTTGGGACCTACTTGTTATTTAGCTTCTTTGGGTCTGTGGAGTGTAGCATGGATATCCTGTACTGTTTGGCTAATATCCACTTATAAGAGAGTATGTGGCATGTTTATCTTTCTGAGTCTGAGTTACCTCACTCAGAAAAAATTTTCTAGCTCTGTCCATTTGCCTGCAAATTTCATGATGTCATTGGTTTTAATAGCTGAGTAATATTCCATTGTGTAAATGCGCCCTATTTTCTTTAATCCATTCTTCAGTTGAGGGGCTCATAAAAACTGAGCCACCAACAAGAGAGCATGCATGGGATGGACCTAGGTCCCCTACATATATGTCACATATGCATAGCTTGGTCATCATGTGGGACCCCTACCAACTGGAGCAGGGGCTGTCTCTGTCTCTGTTTCCTTTGCACCCCTTTCCCCTTAACTGGGCTGCCTTGTTTAGTCTCAATAGAAGATGTACCTGGTCCTACATCAACCTGGCATGCCAAAATGGGTTGGTATCTATGAGAGACCTCCTCTTCTCTGGGGATAAAGCAAGGTGATGGAGGTTGGGTAGGTGAGAGGAAGGAACTGGCAGGAGAGGAGGGAGAAGAACCCTCAATCAGGATGTAAGACAAAGTAATTAAACAAATTAGTTAATGAAGAAAAAAGAGAAGAAGACACTCGGTGTTCATGAATCAATGTTAAAGTATTGAGGAGTCAGACAATGCCTCACATTTCCTCAGTGACATTAGAAGTATAGTTATCAGCCTTTGCATTTGTAATAATCCAAATTAATGTCAAAATAACAACAACCAAAACCAAAACCAACCAAACAAAAAAACACTCAAAAGTTATATGGGCTTTGTTCTAAGCCTCTTCTTTAGCTGGGTAGAGACCTGGCAGTCCAGTCTTCCTAATCAGCACTGGGAAGAATCATATCTGCACACAAAAATCATGGACTTTTTCATCCCAGAATCCTCTTCTCAGCGCAGAGGCTCATAGCCTTTTGCAGAGAACTAGGGCACTGGTCTGACTGCTATTAGATTCAGAATGCAAAAAAGCAGAACTTTGTCCCTTTGGTGGACACTAACCAAAGGCTAAGCATGTCTTCTTTAGCACTCTGGGTCTTGTCACTGTTTCTCAGAAGCCCCACCCTACTTTAGTTGATCTTCATTTCAAACAGTGTAGATCTCTCTCTCTCTCTCTCTCTCTCTCTCTCTCTCTCTCTCTCTCTCTCTCTCTCTCTCTCTCTCTCTCTCTCTCTCTCTCTCTCTCTCTCTCTCTCTCTCTCTCTCTCTCTCTCTCACACACACACACACACACCTCTGCAATGCTTTTCTCCTGGGGTCTAATGGATTTCCAGCTCATCTGCACTTTTATTTTTCTCTTACTCTAAGACAATTTTCCTTGAACTTTCATTTGAGTCAGTTTTTAAGATATTTTATTAGTAAGATTAAGAAGCTCCCTCAAAAGGGAACCTTGGTGTCCCTGCTACTGCCAGCAAAATGCATATTTTCTAAGATCACGGCTAAGTGCCATCTTCATCTACTGATGTAATCCAGTTCAGATATAAAGCCAGCAAGCTTATGCTTTTTTTTTAGTTGTATTGCTTTGGTTTTTAAAGAAATTGTCTTGCCACAATCCTTAAATCCACAGGGAAAATTAAGTACCAGTGACGCAGAGTATCTGAAACAATTTAGTATGAGAAGATTGTGGAAGGAGTCACAACTCCCAAATCAAAACTAATTACAAGAGTGAAGAAAGGGGATCTTCGTGTTTCTGCCTAAGAATGGACACACAGAACAATGGCATAGTACTACGATTTCTGTGGAATGCATTTTGGGGCCTGATTATTAACACCAGTGCCTAAATGATTCAATTTAGAAAAAAACAGTGTTTTCAACCATAATTTTTTGTCTATCCCAAATGGAAAGCCTATAACTATATAACTTTTAGTACAAAATGTAGGAGTCTTAAGTCAAATGGTTAGACAAAGCCTTCTTGGTTAAGATAATACAACCACAGTGAAAACAAAGTAAAAAATTTACAATTCATCAAATATTTAAACCATTGTTTTGGGACTTTTCTTAATATTTTAATTTCATTTTTGAAAGTATAATGATTATCATTTCTTCCTTCCTTGTTCTCTCTACAAATCCTCCTTGCTCTCCCCTTCAAATTCATGCCTTCTTTTTTCATTAATTGTTATTGCTTGCACATATGTATATACCTATGTGTGTACCTTTATAATTCTAAATATATAACTATTTATTGCATATTTTTTACTTGTATGTATATTTTCAGGGATGACCATTTGCCACTAGAAAAACATTTAGTGTGTACTTCCATGGGGAAGGCCAATTCTTCCATTCCTAACTCTCCTCAGCTGCCTGTAGTTCTTTGGGTAGGGTTGAGGCCTTGTGGGTTTTTTCCCTGTCCTCTTTGACATATCTATTGATGTCATCCTTGTTCAACTCAAGTTTGGGCAGTTTGTAAGTTGGGAACTTATAGAAGAAATGGTTCACTTCATCTTATACCTCCAGTAAATACTGTTGCCAAGAAAAATCAGGACAGAAACTGGAGCACAGACCATGGAAAGATGTTGCTTATTGGCAGGCTTCCATGGCTTGTTCAGCTTGCTCTCTTATAGAGCGGCATAGGGGTAGCACTGCCCTCAGTGGAATGGGCCCTCACACATCAATATTTAAATGTGAAAATGCTTACAAACATGCCCACAGGCCACTCTGATATGAGTAATTGCTTAGTTAAATTTTCCACTTCCAAGGTGAATGTAGTTTATGTCAACTGTAAATCTGGCCAATAACCTATACAGTTAGGGAGGCCATAGTCCCTAGGGGAAAAATTACTACTCTTATCGCCCTAAATGGTCATAGTACCAAATATGTAGTAATACTTATACCCATAGATTACTGCCGCTCTCTTCACTAACCAACTAACTAACTGCTCTTTGCAATTGATGGCAGCCATATAGACACTCACAACTGGTCAAAGCAGAGACAATAAATGGCTATGGGAAGCTCAACCTTCAATGAGAACTCAACAACACACACACACACACACACACACACACACACACACACACACACACACCATCAACAAGGCAGGAAGTTTGTAAGAGTCAGAAGATGGAAGAGATCAAGTCTCTCCTTGGTGACCTATTATCCTTCCTCTGAGTGCCACCAGGCATCTCCATCCAAGGGACATGTTCAAATATGGGGCACCAGAGTTTGTGTGAAAGTCAGATCTCCTTCTCCACTAACCAGTGGAGAATGTCCTGTCCATCGGCTAGTCTGGGTAGGGGTTCGAGGTTTACTGCCTATTTTTTCCTTGGCTATACCCTATGAGCATATACAGGGAGAGGAGTTCCCCCTCAGACACAGACATAGGGGAGGGGAGTAGGGGAAAGTGGGAGGAAGGGAAGAATGGAAGGATACAAGGGATGGGCTAACAACTGAGATGTAATATGAATAAATTAATTTAAAAAATAAAAATTAAAAAAAAAAGAAGATGGAAGAGAGCTTTGGTTAGAGTATCGTCTAGGCATGATCTGACCACTGCACTTATGAATTCACAATACTTGCAGTTGCCTACATAAGACCTACGTAAGATTAAGCCAGTCAATATTCCAGCACAAATGGATGAATTCCAGCTTGGGCCATCAACTTTTCATTGACAAGCCCCTTATACACTGAGCCCCAGACCCAGAGATGGTTTTTTTTGTTGTTGTTGTTGGTGGTTTTTTTTTTTTGTTGTTGTTATTTATTGTCAACCTAAAGCTAGCTTAGATCATATCCTCAATTAGACAGTGACAATAATGGAGGGTTAGCAGAAGGCTTGGGTTTTTTTTTTCCTCTCATGTGTTGGAAAAAGAGGATGGTGGACTGCTTCAGTGAGGAAGGGATGCAAGAGAAGCAGTGAGTGCTTGCCCAGGGAACATGCTGGGATGTGCTCAGAATATGCTTAGCTTGCAATGCCTCTCAAGTGTCAGGATAGCTGGTGAGCCTCTGCAGAAACAGGCTCCTGGGAGAACACTAAAGGTTGTTATTTAATGGATGGGTGTGGAGAGCGGTTCGTGGAAAAGGCTAAGGATGACCACAGACATTTTGAAATAGATCCTGACTGAGAATGCCATAGAACTCAAGGGAAGATGGAATTTCAAGGCCAGAGTCAGGACTGGAAAATCACGCAGCTAATCTAAGTTATGACAGAACTGGAAAGTGTCCTCAGAAGGAACAGTCACTAAGAGATGCTTGTGACAGAAGATAAAGAATCCAATAATGTGTGTGTTGGGGGTGACTTATGGATGCGATCTATTTTTGTTGTTATTGTTTTTAACCTTAGCAGATATTTAGGTTATTTTTTCCCAGGTTGTTTTTTTCTTTATTATTATTTTTTTACTTTTTATATATACATTTATATTACAGATATATACAGTAAACTACCTACAGCAAGAAGAACCACAACACAATCAGGAATTATATAAATGTTACATTCTTAATATTTTGTCTATTTGTATTTGGCAGCCTTGAAGAAAAACATCTTTCCTATCTTGGTGCATCTAAAATTCTGAATGTAAATCAATATCTATCATATCTTGTTATTATCAACTCAAAACATCTATCTAGACCCAAAAACATCTTAACCCCTAAACAACTAAATTTAATTGTAAAACTATGTTTTGAAGAAAATGCTGGTAGCTATAATTTGTGTGACAGAGGCGAAATGGCAAGGAGATGTTGCTGTACAGCAATGTTCTCAGAACTGAAATATTCCCTCTAGGAGGGAGACTCAGGAGATAAACAAAACAACACCAGTCTGGGAAAGATGAAATTAGAAGGATTCAGGGGGCCTCTAAGTAGGTTCTAGAATCAGTTGCAAGAAGGGAAGACTAACTAGATGAGCAGCAGACCTTTCTGACCTGTACAGCTGTCTGTGGGTTCTGTAGCCTGCTTCGTGCACTCAGATTTTCTGAGTTGCCACTCATACGGGAGTGGGTTTTTTTGGTGATGTGACTTCTTTTGAGCCATCCTTGCTCCTGTACGTTACTGCTCAGTCACAGCCCAGACTGTTACCTCAGTAGAAACTCATTGTTGACCAAGTTGGACTTTGCTCTGTCATGGACGCACTTTTCTAGGGATGTAAATGTGTGTGTGTGTGTGTGTGTGTGTGTGTGTTTGTGTGTGTGTGTGTTTGTGTGTGTGTGTGTGTGTGTGTGTCTGTGTGTGTGTGTGTCTGTGTCTGTGTGTCTGTGTGTTGCTTTTTTCCCCCAGAAAAGCCTCTCACAGAACAGAAGCATTAGGAGAAAAGTGACACAAAGCTCTATAAGACAAATTCAATTTCAACAAAAGAATCCTTTCTTTCTTGGAGAAGGGAGGGTAGATGGCAGGACAGGTAACTAAATGGAATTGTTTCTTATTTCCTTTGGAAATCCCAAACAGCAAAGAAACACAATTTCCCTGGCAAGTAATTGATGGTACTATGTCCCAGTGTCTCCATCTGGCAGGAAGAGCACATGATTTAAGGCAGAGAGTCTGCCTCTTTGTCTGCTGAGGGACCATTAGTTGAGGGGGGGATGGGTTTGGTGAGTGGGGGAGGAGATGGGGACAAATGAACTCTCCCTAGGTCCATCCTCACTCTCGTTTTATTCTCCATGGAAGAGAACAGATGTTCCCTCTCTATTTGAGAAAGCACCATGCTTCCTCCTCAACTTCATTTCAAACAGGAGGTTTCAAGAGAGGCCACCCACAGCTCTGAGTGTTCCCACTGAGAGGAAAAATAAATGCCAAACCCATGTGCACCAAGCAATGAAGAGCAGCTGAAGGGAAAAAATTTTAACTTTATAGCCAGACTTGCCTGGTTAGATTAGAAACAAAGGTTAAGTTTACCAACCTTTAAACAAGCAAACTAGTAAGTTCACATTGACTGACAACAACTAACCCATACTATATAATTAGGGAAGGCTCAGCTCTCTAGTTTACAAAGTCCTGGAAGTATAAAGCATCTTATGAAAGTACAGTATACCCTCACTCGTGGGGGGTATTGGCATAAAGTAAGGAGGATGTGATGGAACCTAGGCAAGGATCTGTATAAGCTGCAAGGAGTAGCTGTAGCAAGCAGACGGTTTCCTGGTAGTATATTACAGAAAGATTGAGGACCCTTGGAGTTAAAGGAAGTCCAGTTGAAATTATTGACTAGTCAATTCACAAATATATCCTTGTGTGACTTCTTATTAATGTTTTTATATGTAAAATTTGATTATAATAAAAATGGTCAAGCTTCAAATACATTCTTTATAGAGTTAAATAGTTAAACGTATGTGACCATATATTTTGCATTACTTTATTTAGTATGCCTTTTGTATTATGCTTATATGATTATTTTCCATCTGCTTTAATCCCCAAAGATGCTGAAAGACAGCATAGTTTATAGACAGAAGTCAAATGATGACTCAGTACAATAAAGGCATAAAAGGGAATTGCAAAGTGTATGGAAACTCAGAAACTTGAGATGTCTTGACACAAAGAGACACAGAGAGAAGATGTACTTATCAAAGATGGGTAAGGCCAGAAATCCAAGGAATTATGAGAACTTTCACCCCATCATAAGCAACAGTCATACAGACAGAAGGCACCTGCATGCTTAGGTGAATAATGAGTTAATATCCTATCCATTCACAATCTCCTTTCAGTCCCCGTCACTGCCTGTAGTCAACAGAATCCAATAAACAAGAGAGGCTGGGCAATACTTTATTCAACATTTACAATCTCAGGACACAGAACAAGGCAATGAAAAGAGTGGAAAGCACCAAAGAACACACTGCGCCAGTTCCCAACAAACAGGAAAGTTTTAATAATTTTACCTAAAGTCGTTGTAACTATCAAGTTGACCATATATGAGACAGGCTGCTGCTGCTAATGATAATGATTGTTGAGTGTAACAAAACCTAAGGAAAGCAAATATGAGGCATGTGTATATTAAAATCATTGATTATTTTTCAAACAAATGTATGCCCTGGATGTTACCAGGTTCTGAACATTGTACTAGTGGCATGAGTCTCTGATTATAGTAGTAAATCAATTGAGATGGAAAAAAAGATGCAATAGCTGTTCAAATTAATATATTTTGCTTGGAGAGGTACATAGCCGACCTTGAAGCAGTACCCTTTAAACATATCTCACTGACATGTACATAGATGCTTGAATTTCTATTTAAGGATATAAGTATTCTAAATAAAAAAGCTGAAAATGACGAACTACTTTCAAACACACATATGCACACACACATACACACACACACTTCTTTATAAGAGTAGGGAAAATGAAGCGCAATGTAGCCAAATGCTTAGGATGATAAATATCTAGAAATACAACTTGAAGGCAGTCTTCATAATTTTTCTATCAATGGTGAAATATAAAAAGAGTATGCTTCCTTAGTAATCATTTCAGTTCCCTTACCTAGCATTTCCCAATGTCCTCTTATTGGCTTATTCTTCTCAGACTCTAGATGGCTGAGTGCTTCTGCATGGTCAGTGAAAGTCACTGCTAGATCTTCAGAGTATTGGGAAAACGCCAAGCACATGAAATACTAAAGTCTGTCTCCCACTCCAGCCTTGCAGCAGTAATATCTTCCTTCACAGGAGTTGTTCCTTGGTTGTGAATGGACAACTGAGATCACACATGCTTAGAGGGTAATTTATTGGAGATAAATGTCAATGCTACAACTAAAGATAAAACACTTTCTAAGTGTGACTGAAAAATAGCAGCCCCAGAGCATCTGAGGGTATTTGCTCTCCTACTGGAAGGTTGCAAAGAATAAAGATCAAGAGGTTAGAGTTTGAACATCTGGAAGATACACACACAAGCTTTTATTGGAGTTCAAAGAAAAACAGCCAGTGTTAACACTGATTCATTTTTTCACAGATCCTTGCCTTGGATTTGAGTATCCATCAAATACTTTGCACTAGTGTTTAAGGTGGACCGATTGCTTTATGCTTAAAACTCAACTGAGTAGGTAGAAAAGCTAGATGGCAGATAGCCAGACTCTGTGCTCCTGTCTACTTAGTTTGTTCTCTCAGAGTAGTTTGGCCCTGTGCCCCAAGCATATCGGCTCAGGGTTTAACTGCTGATCTACATCCCCAAGCAATTGGGAAGAATCTATACCTCAACCCTCTGACAATCTAATCAACCCAAACATCACAAATACCCACACTGAACAAGATCCAACCATACAAGGCTGTGGTGGTGCTCGCCTTTAATCCCAGCACTGGAGAAGCAGAGGCAGGCAGGTCTTTGAGTTCAAGGCTAGCCTGGTCTACTTAGCAAGTTCCAGGACAGCCAGGGATACACAAAGAACCTTTGTCTCAAGAACCAAAACCAAAATAAACAACAAATCCAACCAACCAGCTGCAGAGTCTCAACTCAAAAGTCTAAGATATAGGATAAACCTCAGGGTAGCATGACAACTTTAAAATATGGCGAGTCTTTAAATTTCATAGTAATGGATATCAAGGATGGTGAAGTAGATGGAGTCCCAGAGAAACAACTCAAAGCCTGATTATTAGAACATTCCACCAAATATGATGGCAATAAGACACTCCACTAAATTTGAGAAAATGCAAATAGACTGCAAATAAAACATGGATGACAACACAGTTATTAAAACATTAAATAAATAATGAAAATCCTGGAAAAACAAATCTATGGAAATAATAAATCAAGTTAAGATACTCAGAGGAAAGCCGAAACATTAGGGCAGATTGAGCGGAAAGGAAAATGTAAGAAGTTGAAAACAGTTTGGGATGACAGTAAAGAAAAACAATAGAAACTTTTGGAACATCATTAAACATTTACCAGGTACTAGAGCACAGAATAAAGAGAAGGAATGAAGGCATAAGGCATATGCAGTAGAAACACAGCAGAAAGTTTCCTCTTTCAGGAAGATGTGAACCAAGGCATCAGGATCCTTGAGCGTCATGCAAACAAGATAAGAAAAGAAGAGCTCCATAAGGTACTACCTGCAAGGCAATAAGTGTACACACAAAGAAAGACAACTGAAAGGTAACACCGAGGCTCATCAAGTCATACACAAAGGCAAACATGTCGGAATACCAAGAGACTTCCCAACAGAAACTCTGAAAGCCAGAACAAGATAAAATGATGTGGTACAGTCTTTGTAAGAAAACAGCTGACAACCCAGATGACTGTGCCCAGCAGAGCTACCCTTCACAACTGAAGGAAACATAATAATATTCCATGATACACATAAGCAAGAAGAGTCCTGAGCACTATGCCAGAATTACAGAAGATCCTTAATGTGATCCTACACGTTGAAGAAAAGCATAAGCGTAGCCATGATTTGTAGGGCAGAATAAACTGTGCTGGAAGACAGAAGAGCACATGATGGCTAGAAAATTATCAAACAGCACAAAATGCCTGCCTGAGAGAAATTAGCGCAAAGCTCTCAGTGATAAATCTGAAAGTTAATGGTTTCAAGTTTCCAGTCAGAAGACTCAGACTACTTGGTATAGGACAGCCAATGGTTTCATTCGCGAGAAGGACGATTACTTCCATTCTTTGCACTCTTTAGCTGTCTTTATAAAGGACTGAAGAATGTGGGGGATTTCTGTTTTATCTGTTGGTGTTATATTTCTTCAGGTCTTCTGTAGGCTGCCATATTGCTGAGGTATCATAGATGATGTTGTCTGCGGTCAGCCCTTAAACCAGTCAAGTAACACTAAATAGACTGAGCATGATGTATGTATGTATGTATGTATATATGTATGTATGTATGTATATATGTATACATGTTTGTATGTATACACTTAACTGTATTTATACACACACACACACACACATATATATATAATGAGTCTTCTCACTGGTAATAAATTACCTTCTCTGTCACCTTTCACTGTTTATAGTTTTAAAATATATGGATATATATTTTCACACACATACACACACACATATATATAATGGTTTTAAGAGGGAGTACATGATAAGAGGTAGAAGATAGAAAGGGAAGTAGGAAAATGATAAATTATATTTTATATTTTATTTATATTTGTATTTATTTATTTATATTTTATATTTTAATTAAAGATAAAAAAGCAATGCATTTTTGTATGAGGGATTCAGATTAGAAGGTTGTATTAATGGATAGAATCCGGATCTTTCCTGTCTACAATAATTGTACCTCATTAGCAAAGGTAAACATAGGCTTTGAATGGAAGAATGGAAAACAATTTGCCAAGCAAACAGAACTCAAAAGTAAACAGGAATGGTATATTAGGTAGTGTTATCTAGAGGAACAGAACTGAAACAATGAGTGCATACACACACACACACACACACACACACACACACACACACACACACACACAATTTATTAGATTGATGTACAGAGTGTATTCCAGGCAGCCCAAAAACTGCTGTCTCACACAGCCATGGAGAGACCAGTGATCTGGTTACTCTGTCCACAGGGCTGATGTCTCAGTAGTCCCAATTTGGTGTCCAAGGCCTGAGGATTCCCAGAGAGCTGCTGGTCTTCAGTCTAAGTTAGAATCCAGAGGTTGGTTGTAATATGGGTGAAGTAATACTGTAGGGACAAGACACATAAACCACCAGTGAGAGCAAACAAACAGAAAATAACATTTTCTTCTTCTACGTCCCTTGATCCGGGATGTCACCAGAAGGTTTCAGATAATCTATCTGATCAAGAAAATCCCTCCCAGGGGTGCCCAGGAGTTTGTGGTTAATTCCAAATGCAGTCCAGCTGACAACAATAACAAATGTCTAATCCTAATATCAGAAGTAGAATTCTAATTACAACTAAACAAAAGAGACAGAGAAGGCAACAAGAAGACTCATAAAATAAATACAACTTTCATCAAACCAGAGTTGAGTCCTAAAGACCCACATGGCAGAAGTTAAGAATCAATTTTCAAGTTTTCCTCTGACTTCCATGTGCACACCATAGCATGCATTACCCACACACATGCACATGAATTTAAATCAAAAATTGCATCATGCTACTAGTACAAAACCTAATGCAGTCCCATTATTTTCCCAGCTGCCATTCTCTTCTTTCCTAGAAACAATAAAGTCAAAACTGGTAAAATGTAGGTCTGTTTAGCATTTGACATCTGTTAACACCCATGACTTCATCTGATTCATCTAAACTGTAAACAATCCAGTATTCTAGCCATACAAATGAGTATGTTTCTTGAGAGTACTATACACATGTTCGTAAGAATCCTTTCTTTGTGTGTTGCATTTACCTTGCTTCTTTCTGGAACCCTTTTCCATATTTTCTATTCAACTACTTTTTATAAGGGTTTGGGTTCAAATGCAGAAGCAATTCTTCCAAAGAGTGGTTTTTTGAGCATCTTTTGGCTGCTTTTCCTCTTGTTGTTCAATTACTTGTCTAGACAATGCAGGGAACTGGACCGAGAGGTACCTACTGTGGATCATATGCTTGGTAAGCACTTTACTCCTGAGATAAAGCCTCAGCCCCTTGCTAAAGTCTTCAGTGAATACCTCTACTACGTTTTTTTAAATTTTGATTGCGCCTAACCCCACATTTGTTACCATGAATGGATCATTTGCTTTTCCCACTTACATATAGATTTCTACCAGACTCAGCCTATGGCTTCAAAGCCTTACTGCACGTGACAAAACTGTGTGCCAAAGAGCCATGCAGGAGTCGTAGGACAACTTGAAGGAGTTGACTCTCTACTATGTAGCTCCTGGGTACTGAGTTCAGGTCACCACCAGCCTAATCTTCCATATCCTTATTCAAAACACCTAGCAGGTTATCTGGCACAAAACACACATTTTCTTTCTTTTTTTTCTTTTTTCTTTTTTTATTAATTTATTCTTATTACATCTCAATGGTTATCCCATCCCTTGTATCCTCCCATTCCTCCCTCCCTCCTATTTTCCCCTTATTCCCTTCCCCTATGACTGTTCCTGAGGGGGATTTCCTCACCCTGTATATGCTCATAGGGTATCAAGTCTCTTCTTGGTAACCTTTTTCTTAATATTTATGAAATAGACAGCATTGCTGAAATGCCAGATGAGACCCACAAATGCATTACAATTGTGGATTATAACAATGTCCCTATCTTCAGCTGAAGAAAAGGAAGCTGATTCTTTAACATGCTCATCTTTATTACTATTTCTGCCAAGAGTAATTTTTATCTCTTTGCTTTAATCTATGTGATTGTGCTTTGGATAATATGCTTGAATTTCACTTATTTTGCCTTTCACAGCAGGAAGCTAGACTAAGTCAGCATTTTCATGTCCTGAACTATCCTCCAGGCATAAGGTCTTACTTAAAATAATAAATGATCACCCTTCGAGAGTCCATTAGAATCAGAATCATAACAGCTCCCTTCTGGAAAGGACAGTCTGTAAAGAGCCTTGCATTTCAACTGTAGTTGAACTGACTCATGAATTTGATAATTGATGTTCGTGCTGTGAATGTTAGTTTTTGCTCTACTTTTCACCCTACCTCACTCATTATTTAACATATATATTTTTTTCTTTTCAATCATCCCAAATTTTATGTAAAACTGTACGCTGCCTTAGTCACCATTTCAGACATTCAAAACAGTCTGGAAACTATAAAAATTAGCCAAATGAAAATTTCAAGGGTAGAAGTCATGTTATTATTTTTTCTCATACACATTGTTTTTAACCTAAATCAAAAGTAAATCTTAAGTAGTCCCTGGAGATGTATTTGGCATAGAATATACATGAAGTAGGGTATCAAGCCAAGTATAAAAAAAAAAGAGAGAGAGAGAGAAAGGTTTTTCTTCTGGTACAAAAATTATTTCAGTTAAATAGTAATTGTGATATACCAGCTAACAGATCCTGGAGAGAAATCTCAGCACTACAAGCAACATATGATAATAATACATAATGGATATGTATGTATATGTATATATATATATATGACAAGTATGTGCATACAATGATGTGAACATATAGTTAATGATTTTGATCTAAAGTGCTCATTGCTATTACAGGCATAAAGTGATAGGTAAGTACAGATGACTGACATCTCCAGTCTCAGAAAAATGTTCCTTGGAAGAGCTTGGGTATAGGCTTTATTGCAACTTTGACAGGTGTCAATAGAAAACTTAGGAAGGGAGGGAACCACAGGTTTGTACGTCTCAAATCATCAGAGCACTGCATGTAAATGACCAGTACATACAAGAATACCTATCTGGGCATCAGTGCCTTGGTGCTCCTGAAAGAGGGGCCACGGACAAAGGTGAGCAGTGGGAGGGTAGCACAGTGAGGCAAGTCCACTCTTAAGCACTGAGATGCTCCTTGTGAGGAGGGCGGCGATGCAGGGTTTCCATGCAGCAAAAGGACACATCAGGGATGTGTGTAGGGATGGCACCATTGCTGTTGAGACTGACTGAGACTTGCTGGGAACCGGGGAACCAGGGAGCAGATTGCTACATGTTTCTGAATATCTAAAGCTGAAACTTGCTCTTGAACTTTGGCAGGAAGATGAAGAGGGCAGGCATGGGAGGGACAATTGAGCTTTAAAGTCCATAAATTACTTCAAATGCACTGGACATCAAATTCTCTCTTTAGCGCATTCATTCAAGTCAAAATATTGCCCCACGCCAACATCCTACCATGTCCTCAGGCCTTCCCACACATACACTCACTCACTGGTGCACGTATGCATGCATGTGCACAACACATACACTCATGGCTGCACGCATGCACGCACACACACACACACACACACACACACACACACACACACACACATGCACACCTACATATAGCTACATCTTTATAAGGCTCTATTTAGCCTGCAGAGCCACTTAAAAATCATACAGTGAAGTGGAGAAACTCAGTTAAGTGTCTACCCAGAGCAGAGCTCTCACTCAAGATAAACTCAATTTGGGGTACTGAAAAAATAAATTGGGAGAAAGATGCATAAGGAACAAAAGCATCATAATGTTGCCTATGGCCCAATTCTTCATTTTACTTTGAAAGCAAATACATTGGCCTTGAGGCTCTAGGCTGCGACGAAAATAATGGGCAATTATTTGGTAAATGTGATCAGTGTAGACAGTGAAACCAGATAGTGTCTGCTGCACTTCGCATTCCTCCCTCCCTTCCAAGAGCATGTTGCTTTGTCTACACAGAAATTTCCAAATATAGCTCAGGTATGTAGTTCCAGGAGCTGGCCTGTGACTTCTATTTGAGGTCCATCACTTGGTCCAATTTTCAGAACAAAGTGTGCAAGTTACACACTACATACCCTTCTTACACAGGAGCTGCTGAATATCAGAAGGAACTACCTCCTTCAAGTCCATGGTTCATGCTTCATTTGTAAAAGACACCATGAAAAACTATCATAGGGAGACAAAGACGTTATTCCTTAATCTTTGAAGAGTATCATGAAAAAAAAAAAAAACCAAAAAACCAAAAAACGAGCTGTCTGTTGGTCAGCTGTATTTAGTTTTTAACTGAAGATGTAAAAATAATCTCTCCCCATTTAAAGGAAATTTGTAATGTGTAAAATCCTTTCTTATTGCAAGGAAGCTTGTTTTCACATTTAAGCAAAAAGAAGAAATTGCTTTTTCTTTCTTTAATTTAAGCAGACTGGCCTAAGTGCATTAAAAAAAAAAAAAAAAAAAAGACTACAGAGGTAAAACTAGGCCACGATATTAACTCCAGGAAAAATAGTCTGATTTACACTTGAATGTAGTTATTTCAACTTTTCAAGTAATATAATCTGAGAGGGACCCTGGTTCCAAAAATATGACAGTGTATGAAGTAGAAAAATCAGACTTCACTGGATCATTTTATTTCCATTAAATTCCACTCTGAATATTGCAGAAGGCAATATTTGGTTTTATTATTGTTAATTCCAAATATAATAAATATCCTTCTCAGTCTGGGTTGATTTATTATCATTTTAAATAGTAGAACATTTGAAGCTTGGGGTCCACAGGAGATATCATAGGGTCTGTTCCAAAACTACTGTTTCTTCAATTTCATTTTGCAAAATGTACCAATGACTTGGTTCTTAGAAAGCAAGTGTTATGGGCATGACTTTGTATAACACTTAAAATTATTAAAGGGCATGTTATATATGTTTTTTAAAAAAGAAAATTCCCAGAATGTTATTAGAGAATACAAGCATATATGCTACATACATATTCACTGTCTTAAAGTCTGCTTCTAATAATACTTTATTGTTTTCTGGTTTATGATTTCCTGTGATAAGTTATTGTTCTGGGTCATGACCGAATCTTTCCATGAAGCATCAAAAAGTGTCAGCAAAAAATAGTTTTAAAAAGACTTACCCTCAAGTTTAGTCTAATGTCCGTGATATCTAACATGATTATTATCTTTTCATTCTTTATGAGAATGCAGTGATTATGCTAAATAATATACTAATGACTGGATAATGAAATGTTTAAAGTATTGTCTCCAGCATCAGATTTTCCACCACAAGTAGGCATGCTTAAAGTTTTGACATTGAGATGGGATGACACCATCTACAAAGTTTACATTCGAACATGACATATGCATGTCAACACACACAAAGACACACAGACACACACAGACACACACACATCCACACACGCCATCATCCTGTCAACACATGAAAATCTTAAGATATTTTAAGGGTCCTTATTCTAATACTTGCTGCATTCATAGCTACAGGTGGCTTAGAGAACACGTTACACTCACCTGCCAGAGGCAGCAGGATACACTTGAAGACAGTTGCAAGAGGCCAAAAGTCTAGCTGTTACCTTTATTATCTCTTCAACCTTGAGTAAGGTATTTGAGTTGTCTGTATCTTATCATCTGAACCAAATTGCTTGACCTCTTTTATTTGTATCAACTGTATCAAGAGGACCACAATCAAGTAAGACCACAGAAGTGAGAGAATCATCACAGTTCAAGGTAGGAGAAGATTTGAGCCATGTCTATAACATAGCATTATCAATATTGGTCATTATTATTATTTTACTTTGGGAGAGAGGGGTAGGGTGTGGGAGGCAGGAAGCTAAGATAGTTGCATTTATATTAAGATGTATTGAACATGTTTGAGTAGCCTTGTTTGAGTGAGATTATCATTTTATTGAATTTTATTAATTCATAGAGCATTTTTACCACTTCCTATTTCTTTATGCAACTCATTCCAGATCCATCACTTCTTCCTACCACTTTTATGTCTTTTCTGTTTTGTTTGGAAGAGATTATCTTGGGCAGCTACCATTGCCACCTAGCTCTTACATTTTCTATGATGTTCCCTGAGCTTTAAGAGTGGAGTTTCTAGCCGAGTGGTGGTGGCGCACGCCTTTAATCCCAGCACTCGGGAGGCAGAGGCAGGCAGATCTCTGTGAGTTCGAGGCCAGCCTGGTCTGCAAAGTGAGTCCAGGACAGCCAAGGATACACAGAGAAACCCTGCCTCAAAAAATAAAAAATAAAAAATAAAAACAAAAACAAAAAACAAACAAGAGTTGAGTTTCTGTTTGTTCTCTTGGTCTACAGATGCTTATTTTCACCGGGAGGTGGTTATGTTATTTTTGGTCTTATACAGAGAGAAAGCTAGGTTGGACTCAGGGATGTGTCTCTTTTCCTTTATCTTTCTTTCATAGGCAAGGAGATAGGAGCTGAAAAAAAAGAAAAGGTGATATAGAAATATAGAGGGAGGATAGAACAAAAGGTAGAGGATGGAACCTACTCCTTAACTCAAGGCCTTAATTGTTACTCATAAAGAAGGTTATTTTTAATTCATTGGTATAGAATTTTGTATACTGATGCAATTCAGGGTTGTATCAAATACTAGTCTAATTTGATCACAAGAATATATATCCTCGGTCTAACGGATAGATATGATTCTATAGATATATAAGGTAAAATAGTTAAATAAAGTCTTCAAAAGTCTCAGAGACCTGCAGAACATGGCATTTAAAGATGTTTTTATTCTTCTAAAGATGTTTTTGACAAGACAAGTTAACTCCTGGCAACATCCAGGCAACGTTAAAGAAGATGATGAACATCAAAGAACCCCCTTATGGAGCTGGCTTCAAATGTGGCAAACAAGCCACTGGGCAAAATGTCCTAGTTTCTGCCACAGACAGAATTCTACCTAAAAATGGGCTAGCTTAGATGCAGGCAGAGTTGATGGCCAAACTCTGCCAAGACAGGGTAAGCAAGTCCTAAATAGTTCCTGCCTCGCAAATATGTCTGGCAGAGATATTGGGCTAGAAGGCCATAGATATGCTCCAGCATTATAGAGTACGTTGGGTGACTGTTCAGGTGGTAAGTTGTCTCAGTAATTTTTTCAGTTTTAAGCTGCTCACCTGCACTTCTGGTTCACTCAGGCATTTAAGTTTTATCCTTTCTCAAGTCTCTGGTGGGGGTAAAAGACCAGATAGTTTAGTCCTACAATCAAGTTTAGTTGGTTAGGGAATAAGATCTTTTTAGATGAAGATAAATTATTTAAGTTAATAGAGATGAGATATGATAGATATTGGTTTTCATTCAGAAATTTAGACCCAACAAGATAGGAAAGATGTTTACTTCAAGTTTGGCAAATACAAATAGCCAAATCACTATGAATGTAACATTTATATAATTCCTGATTTTCTCATGGTTCTTCATGCTGTATGTAGTTTATTTTATTCATGTGTAGTAATATAAATGTGTATGTTAAAAAAGAAACATAATAAAATAAAAATAAAAAAAAGTTGAGTTTGCATTGTAAATGTAATAACTGGGGATTGGCCAATCAACCCACGATGGGTTGATCTCTCTATTTTTGACTAGTTGTAACTTTCTGTATTCTCTATCTGCTGTCTTTGATGGGGTGGAGATAGGGCATGTCATAAACTTACAAGGATGAGTATTCATGATGTAGTTAGAGGTTATACTTGTTTAGCAAAGCTGTGATAGTAGGCTCTCCTCTAGGGTCTGTAACTCCACCAACCACAGTTAGATACCTAAAATGTACAGTGCCAGCCTTAAACATATTTGTATTGAGTGGACCTTGTGTCCCACCAGGTGACTCCTGGGTACCCCCATCATGCAAGTGCCACTGTTGCATCTATTGAACTATCTTGTTAGTCATTGGTGTGGATAACTGACATTACAGCTGGATAGGACCAATGACTGATTTTCTTCTTTGGAATGTTGCATGCATGCTTTTTCCCAAACTGCAGAGATGGTCTCTTAATTATGATTCTGTGGAATTCTACGCAAGTAATTAAAGTTGAATCAAAACCTACTCAGAAGGTAATAGACCTAAACTATATATGCTGACCAACCAAAGACTAATGAGCAAGCCCCTATTTACATAGAAGGGGAATTCTAGAATGAACCAAATTCAGATTTTAAAGAATTTATTATAATTCCTGGTTTCAGAGCAGTTACATTATTCATCATTCATCAAAAATTTAAAAACCTACACTCTTTTCCTCTTGGCACATCTTTAAAAGCTGTCCAATTTGTCCTTTAAAACATGGTTGCATTCAAATGAGGCACCTTTTCAGTGCTTGCAAAACGTGAGCAACAGAATATTAAGAAGGCCAGCTTCAAGGAGACACAGCACCGTGCCTGCTAATGCAGACAAAGAGACCCTTTGTAGATGGTGTTTTTAAACCATTTTTGTATTTCAAATGTATCAACTTCGGCTCATGCAGAAGTATATTATAGTGCTGAGTAAGATTATGAATGCTCCCTATTTGGGAGGGGAAAGAGAAACTCCCTGCCAATGCATAGCCTTGAGGCTGGATAAGCATGCCATTTGACTGTTTCACTTTACTGTATGAATTGCCTAAAAAATTCTTTATCTTCCCTGGATTTGATTAATGGGAGCATATGTCAATGCCAGGGGCGTCTACCTTCTTGCTAAACTTCCCTTATGAGGATCACCTGCCACGGGAAACGATAAAAGATAGCTAGACTGCTTTATAAAAAAAAAAATAGTAATGCTGGGGAGAAAAAGATCCATCTATTTCTTTGCTAAACCTCAAATAAATGAATGACCCTGTTCGCATTGCCCTTGGAGCCCTAATGTGCTACAAATTGATCAACAAATGTTCTCCCAGTAGAGAACTGTGACCTATTCAGCTCAGAAGAACCCAAGACTGAGTTAAATCTCTTAAAATATCACACCCTTGGTGCTTCAAGCATTTTCCTTTGTTGCTCTTTAATATGAGACATTTGTCAAGGAAAGAAAATATATGTCTTCTGGGAGTTCCCTCGCAGAGCTACAAAAGACGCGGGTCTGTCTGGGAGTGTGGGGTGCTTCCCAGGCACATCGGCACCCCGACCTGGTGCTTTTCTCACTGACTTCTGGGGTTTCAGCTGGAGTCAGGCAGGCTGGTTCTGTCTCTCCTGCTATGATTTCCTTGGTGCTAATGAACCCAATGGGACACCTCTGAGATGCTGGGGGCCATGCTTTAGTCACCCATAAGATCGTTGTTGAAATCAAAAGACAGCTTTTAAAAATCCCTGAACAGCAACAAAATAATAAGAAAAGGGAATGAAAAATGATGCAGGGTACACCACTAGAAAGAAAGTAGCTCATGAATCTTGGGGTTTGCTGTCTCTGCTTGAGCAGGTGACTAAGTCTTAGCTTCTGGCTCTAATGAGCTAATTTCTATCCTAGCATTCTCTTTTCAGTCACTCCGAATTGGGTGGCGGGGAAGGGGGGCGGGCGTCGTAGTGCCAAACTATATAACCTCAATGGTTGGTTATAGGGTGTATGAGTTGTATTACTCATTTAGCTTGGATATTTAGGACCTTGAAAATTAGCAAATGAGAACTGATAAGGCAAGATAAATGGAAGACAAAAATTCTTAATGACTTACTAGAAAATAAAAACAAAAAATACCCAAAGAGGATTATATACTTTTAGTAATGCATTTCTTTGTGCATATAATGAGCCTATGGTATTAGTGCATTGTGGGCATGTGTGTGTGTGTGTGTGTGTGTGTGTGTGTGTGTGTGTGTGTGTGTGTGTGTGCGCGCGCGTGCACAGACATGTATGCAAGTGCAGGTATGTGTACATGCAAGTGCATGAGCGTGTGTAAATCAGAGATGACACCATATGTTTTCCTTAATTATTCTCCATGTTATTTATTTAAGCAGTGTCTCTTGCTGAGCCCAGTGCTCTCCAGTTCAACCTAGCTAGCTAGCCAGCTTGCCCTATGACTGCTTTTCAAGTGCTAGTATTATAGGAATGGCGCCGAGCCTACACAGCTTCTTAGGTGGGTTCTGAGGATGTAAACGCTGATCCCTGTGCTTGCACTTATAACTCTCAGAAATGCTACCGTAACCTCAGGTTGTAGGAAGGCTGGTCCTGTGGCCCCATTTCTCATTTTGATAGAAACCTACTAGCTTAAGGTTTAAAGTAATTGAGATCTGAAGGTTTGCTGTCAGAAGGGGTAATTGTTGGAGTGAATAAGGACATATGGATTCACAAACACACACTCACAGACACACTTGATTTGAAGAATAGCTCTAAGAACGTAAGTGCTTAAAAGGGCAAAATTGAGAACTGCTTCGTCCTTTTTGTCTTCTTACATGCAGGTACCCTGGAAGGATGGTATGACATGGACAGATTTGGATGTTTCTCTCTCTCTCTCTCTCTCTCTCTCTCTCTCTCTCTCTCTCTCTCTCTCTGTGTGTGTGTGTGTGTGTGTGTGTGTGTGTGTGTGAAAGCTTAATACACATAAAAATTAAATAATCAGAGAAGGTAGAGTTCTGTAAGGATGGAAATAGCCATTCCCACAGGGAGCGTCAGGGAAGGCTCTAGATAGAGGCAGTGGATGAATACAAGAGAACAGTTTTCCAGACAAAATACTGTCCTCTTGCACAAATGAACTGATAGAAACTGTGACAGCAAGCACAGCACCCGTGAAACCTCAAGCCAGACCAGATCCCAAGACAGAGAGACCATTGATAACCTGTGGGAGCTGGAGAGTCAGCTCTCTTTAACAGTATTTCCACTGGTAGGTCAATCATGTTACAGCGGAGGGAGACGCATCCAAGAGTGTACGGACAGCCCAAATTGTAGTCTACGAGCTTAAAAACAACAACAAACCCACAAGCACAGGAGGCTGCATGCTTAGGGAGATGGGAGAAGGGGGGTGAATAAACCAAAATACAGTGTATGAAATTCCCAAATAATTAATAAAATATTTAAAAGAGAAAGCAAAAAAAAAAAAAAGGCTTGGTAGAGGGGGCTTCATTTGAGGTGGGTCATAAAACACGAGTTTATTTATAGTGTATTTACACTTTAAAGCCTTTTTGGTGAAAGCAAGAACACTCCTTCACTCATTCATGCGCCCAGCCTTTCAGTCTTTACTGAGAACTGACAACATATGCAATGTTCTATTCTACGCTAGGTTATTGTTGCTGGCATCTTTCTGGATTAAGCACTCTGACATCACCGGTAATGGAAGAGAGGTGACGTCACCAGTAGACCGAATCTAGAATAGCTCCTGAGAGGCTTCCATACTGGGTCCGCTTTGAATTCTTATTTTACTACAAGGAACAAGCGAGATTTTTGCAGAGCCATGGAGAGAAGTCAGCGAGTTGTTAAGGGCAGAGATCCATTGTTTCGGCTGCTTCTCAAGGTCATCCTGTTTCAGGTAGCCAGTGAAGTGATGCTGGGCAAACAAACAGAACAAGCTATGCTTCAGACACATGGCTCAGTAAGCCAACAAATCAGTATCTAATACGTGGTAATTTCTGCCTTACTGTACTTCACTATGAGATCGCAATGACAAAATCTTTTCCTTTGGGAACCAGCACTTATTTGAAAGGTAGGAAATCAGACTCTCTGAATAATGAAATAATTGTCAACAAGGAAGGAAAAAAACAAAACCAGATAGGGCAGCTTGGAATCTAGCTGTAGATTCAGCTAGCTGGATTCGCAACTTCATCCTTTCTTGACCCGCAATGGGAAGGTGATAGACGCTTTTAACACGATATAGGTCAAATGGACCTAAATGTTTGCCCAACTTGATATTTCCTAATTAGCTTTTAGTAAGACTCAGAAGAAAGGAGAGAGGACGACACACATAGGTAATTAGTGACTTCTTACATTCATTCCCAAAGCTTGATATGGCAACTTCCTTGAGCCCAGAACCATCCTTCCTTCTGAAATCAGCTTAGCGCAGAGTTTAAGTGCAAGACGCAAACTTCTGAATTCTCAGGCCGACTTGAAGACTAGGACAAAATAGGGTCAGTAAAGCCCACAAAGGTAAGATTTGCCTAAGGTCATAAAGTGAGTCAGCAAGGAGTGGGAATAGACTGTGACTCATGGCTCCTGTCCTGGGCTCTGACCACCAGACAAAGCTCCTCCCTAGCAACGGAGGGAGGACTCATGCTCAGTGCAGCCAAGCTGGCCCACTCTCCGCATCACTGGCTTCCACTAATGGCAGAGCCATGTCCTGTTACATTTTGTTCCACAGCCCAGGAGAAGTGCCAATGAATACATTCTGGCTAAAGTGGAGAAATGGTAGTGCCGAGGTGGTTCAGCTTAAAATACTGGGTCAGGCAAGCTCAGAGCAGCGGGAGAGCCCAATACATCTGGAATGGGAGTCTTCCACACAGCCAGATGTGCAGCAGTTCAGGAAAATATAAGAGAAAGGATGGTAGAACAATGGGATGTGAGGAACAACTTTTTCTTGGTTAAGAAGACATTTCTGTATGGAAATGTACCAAGATAAGAGATGAAAAGTTTGTTGCCCTAAACAATGTTCATTGTAAAAACACACACTTGTTACCAACCGCACATTCCTATGATTTATCTATCAGTTAAGGTGGTTAGTATTTACTGGAATAATTCTAAAACTCTGAAGCTAATACTGCAATTTGCCTTGTGGGGAAAAAAACCCACTACTTCTAAGGCCCAGATTTGTGGTCTAGACCAAAAAGTTCAATTTTTTCCTTTTGTTTTTAAAGTGACTTATCTTTACCATTATTCTTCCTTTATGTCCTGAGTTCTCCCCACCTTTTTACCCCTCAAATTGTGTATGACTCATTATAATTATTGAAAAGTCTACTTTTAAGTATAGATTTTAGGAGACAAGATTAAAATAAAGTTGACCATTCATGGGTTAGGGTAAAAATTAACTCCTTGTAGGTAGTTCTGACTTTACCAGCTCAGGACCTTTTGCAAGCATTTGGAGGAAATGCATAACAATGCTTTAGTTATGAAAATATCAAAGTAGAAAACATAGTTTTCTTAATTCTTGTGTGTATATGGGCTTGTTGAGGGGGTCACATATGTGTGGGTGTGTATGTACATATGTGTATGTGTGTAGGCCAGAAGTTACCCTACAGTTTTTCCTCGGGAACTTCCCACATTGCTTTACTGAGACAGGGTCTCCCAGTAGCCTAGGAACACTCCATTTGGTTAGGTTGACTGGCCAGTGAGACCAAGGATCGGCTTGTAGTTCCCTTCCTGGTACTTGGGGTTACAAGCTTATACCACAATGCTTGACTTTTTCCATGGAGGCTAGAGCTCAAACTCACATCCTTATGCTCCAGTGGCAAGCACTTCTCCCACTGAGTTATAACTCCCCGATCCTTGCCAATAATTCTTTCTAATTGAGGGGTATAAATACAGTATTTTATTTGCATAAGCAGAATACTGCTTTAAGAAATTCAATTTCATATAACTAAAATATGTGTTTCATCTAATGAAAATCATTGAAAGCTTTATGTTACAGTTGCCACATGTATGGATAAGTTATAGAACATCAATTAATGCATAATTTAGTATCACAAGAATCAGGATGCTGTGACCTTCATAGGTTGAAAGGAGGAAATCTCGGAAGGGTCCATGATAGGCAATGATTCTCCTAGGGACTAGTGCTGTTCTAGCTCTTGATTTGGGTGTTGGCTACAGGGATGTTCATCATATTGTTAAGCTTTCTACATGGGTTTTATACAACATTTGCATGTGTGTTATACATTACACTAAACATCTTTTGAGAAGTTGAAGAATGCTAGTGTATAACGAAACACAGCTGTTCACAGACTGCCCTACTCTCACCTGGAATGACCTTTCTAATGCACAGCTACTGTGGCTAATTTGCTCAGGACTTGCACTTGGAATCTTGAAAAACAATGCGTATACACTTATTATTTTTAGTGGTAAGTCTTCAGAGTCATATTTGCGTTGTCTTTGGTAGCTGAGTAGGAGTGAGCTTAGGTGTGCCTCAGGGAATCCATCGTGCCTGCTCTTAGAATGGTTGGTTAAACTAGTACTTAACACTTGCCTTTGAGTGATTAAGCACATTTGGATTCATGGTTGAGCCATCCAGGAATCCTACAATGGAAGTAAATCCTTCAGGATAGCGTGCTGCTCTGTGCTGTACCTTTTAAGACGCCAATTACCATCTGCTTTTTTTTTTCTTTGTATTTTATACTGTGGAAGCATCATGTACTTGGTTCCAGAGAATTTCAGAAAATGGTAAAACTTCTCTGCGTATTAACTGCAGTCTTTTAGTAATCAGGTTGGGTTTAGTCTCTCTCTCTCTCTCTCTCTCTCTCTCTCTCTCTCTCTCTCTCTCTCTCTCTCTCTCTTCCTCTGCCTCTCTTTCTGTCTGTTTCTTGTCTCTCCCTGTTTCTCATCTTTCTCTGTCTGTCTCTGACCAGCTGGTGTGTGTGTGTGTGTGTGTGTGTGTGTGTGTGTGTGCGTGTGCATGCACACACACATGCATGCTTTTCTTAGAAATCTTTTCCTCCTGCCTCAACCTGTATTGAGGTTAAATCTACAACCCAACACCAACAACATTTTTAAAACTTCTGTCCCACAGTCCTGGGAATACTCTGCACATCATCCATATTTCATTAATCTCATATATTCCTCTGTTATGAATGACTGACTCTGAGGGTGATGCCAGGAGCCGCCTGGAAAAAGACAGAAAGCTGGTAATTTCCCTGAGAGTTGAAAGACCTGAAAATATATTGACTCTACTATTACAATTCTTGGCAGTTTAATTAATATTTTAATTACAGGTTTAGATTTTTTTTTAGAAACATGAAGTCATATTTCTGTTGTAATGTAGCTCATGGGTACCTTATTCACAAAGCTCTCTTTGGATGTGGCTTGCTGTGTGATTTATGAAAGCATTGTAGTATTTTCTTTTATTCTTGATGTCAGGAATTTTATTGTGAGCCTCCTGACTTTCCAAAGGTGTATACCTTCATAAATGTGTGCAAAAATGCATGTTAAGAAGGATTCTAGCATAAAGTAATGTTCTTCAATCTAGCAGCTCATTCTCGATTTTACATAAAACTTTTCTGTACATTTTGTCAATATCTTTGGTATTTCTTTTCTCTTCTTCTCTGACTCCTCATAGAGGTGAAGTCAAGCTAGTCAGTTTTCCACTTTAATTTTTTCCTCCTTGTATTCATTCCCTTATAGTTCAATATTTTTGTGTGTTTTCAGTTAATCTTTTAAATTCTTAATTTCTTCTTTTCCATTCTTATCTCTTTTCCTCTGCTTGCAGAAATAAAATGTTTTGCACATGATGGACTGAGTGAGTGATCCACTTCAGATTTGATGATGCTTCTGCAAACATCCCCTAACACAGAAACATCACTTCATGAAGTGGTTTCAATGAGAACATTCCCCTAGGCTCATGTATTTGAATGTTTAGTACACAGATGGTGACCTGTTTGAGTATTCGAAGGATTAGAAGGTGTGGTCTTCTCAGAATAGGTGTGGTCTTGGAGGAAATGTGTCCCTGAAAGTTGGCTTTGAGGTTCCAAAAGCCCGTGCCTGGACCAGTGTCTCTTTCTCTGCCTGTTGCTTGTGGATCAAGATATGGACCTTAGCTAGTGCTCCTGCACTGTGTCTGCTTGCCTGTTGTCATGGTGATGCTCATAATGCTCTAAGCCTCTGAAACTATAAGCACGCGGTAGAGAAATTTAGGTCTAGTAATATGGCTGCTCGGGCAAGAGATCACAACCTAAAGACCTTTTAGGTCTGTGTGATCCAGCTGGAATACAGAGATGCCCTTGGTACACACCTTAAATCCCAAACAGTAATGTCTAATGGAGGGCCACACAAAGTGATGAATCGGAGGAAATTTGCCAGAATGAGTCAGAGATAGTATATGTCCACCTCTCATGAGAAAAGACAGGAAGGACTTAAGAGCAGTGTAGGGAGAAAGAAGAGAGCAGGCTTCTGCGCCGTTCAGCTGCCGGCCGTTGAGTTCGATTGAGTTTGTGCAGTTTCATGCAGTTCAGTTAGTGGAGATTAAAGGCAGTTTTTCCAAGCAGAGCAATTCGATCAGAGGCCAAGGGAAGCTAGAATGAATCAGTCAGATGGGAGAGAACTTTGAGCCAGAACAGCTGAGTCGAACCAGGCAGTCACAGTTCAGAAAGAGCTAGAAAGGGTGAGCTTATTCGACGGTAAGTCTCAGAGGCTGAATACAGTCTAAGCCTAGGTTAACAGACACAGGCTGGAAACTGAAGCCTTCCAGGTCTGGGCTTACAGAAGGTGAGACTGTTCAGAGGCTAAAATCTTTCAGTCCTAGGCTTAGAGATAAATAGAACAGAGATAGAAATGCTCTGGGCTCTGCCCAAGCCATGTATTCCTAAAGCTTGGGTATGGCTCTCATCTCACCTCCTCATCTAAGGAAATGAGAGCAACATTTACAGCAAGCCCCAAATGAATGCTTTTATGAGAGCTGCATTGGTCACGACTGCTACTTGTGCTACTTGTTAGCATTTGGCTTACCTCTGTAGTGGTTAGTGTGTAGAACTTTCATCTCACCTCTGTAATGCGCTTGTCACTGTCTTCCATTCTCCTTACCACGTCCCAGAATTCCCACTTAAATTCCACGAAACACCCTCTAGCTCTTTAACGATGTTCTACTCTCCCTTTGTGCCATGTGCTAAGCTTCTTTAAAAAAAAAAAAAGATCTATTTACTTATTATTTAAACAGTATTCTGCCTGAAGGCCAGAAAAGGGCGCCAGATATCATCAGCGATGGTTATGAGCCACCATGTGGGTGCTGGGAACTGAACTCAGGACCTTTGGAGGAGTAGACGGTGTTCTTAATGTCTAAGCTATCTCTCCAGACCCTTGCTAAGCTTCTTTATCTTGGTGTATGTGTGTGTGTGTGTGTGTGTGTGTGTGTGTGTGTGTGTGTGTGTGTGTGTGTGTGTTTCTCTCTCTCTCTCTCTCTCTCTCTCTCTCTCTCTCTCTCTCTCTCTGTGTGTGTGTGTGTATGTGTGTGTGTGTGTGTGTGTGTAGCGTATGTGTGAGTGCATGTTTGCGTATTTGTACATGTGTGCATTTGCAGATTCACATGCATGTATGTGTACATCTGTAGAGAAGATGATTTCTGGTGTCCTCTTGTCTTGCCTTGCACTTTAGTTCTGGAGACAGGATCTTTCACTGAACCCGGAGCTCATTAATTGGTGCACTGGCTGACCAGCAAGCTCAGAGAATCCACTTGTATCTGTCTCCCCAATAGTAGGGTTATATATTTGCACCACCACACCTACCTTCCCCATGGGTGCTGGAGGTGTGAACGCTGGTTCTTGTGTGTGCTTGGCAGGCACTTTATCAACAGTCATCTCCCTGGCCCATCCTTGACATGTTTTATCTCTGCCATCTGTCTGGCTCACTACTCCTTAACTTCCATCTACTTGTGCATTCTTCTTGAAGCCATTTCTTCTCACTCTTGTCTGAGGTTACCCAGAGGTTTTTGGTGCTCCTGCAGAGAGCGTGCATATAGCCAGTTGAGTCCTCCTTTTAGAACATGTATCATACAGTGTTATCAGTGTTTGGTCATCTTGCCCAGTGACCTACTACACATTCTCCTTGAGGTGAGCCATATGTGTTCTGTTTTGTTCAGCTGTATATCCCCATCACTCTCGAAATTTGCCCACAATCCAGGTAGGACTTGATATCTGTTGAACAGGCAAGGAAAAGAAATAATCTCTGTTGCTTCTATTGCATGTTCACAGTTTTTACATGGGTTTTTTATCTGCTTTGCATGTGTTTGCTTAAATAGCCACTATAGAGCTCCCCAAAATTGTTTTTACAATTATTCCTTGCCTCAAAGTAGGAAAATTGAGGTTAAATGCAATACTCAATTTACTTATAAATAGCAAAGTTATTGATCTGAACCTACATTTTCCAGAATTTCCCCCATGAAACCCCCCAGTGACTCCATGAAAGAACATAGGAAATGAAACAATTCAGCTCTTAATGAAGAACAAATGATTCTCAAATTATTTCCATAGGTATAGCATTACACAGGAAAAGGACCTAAGTTTTGTATATTTTTGTAAATTGTTTTTAGGATCCATTTACTATTCTCTCTAGAGATGAAAACATTATGTAGCTCGCAGTAACTATAATCTTAAAAAGAAGAAGAAAATTTAAAGGTTAAAGAGATAGCTAAGTGGTAGAGTACTTGCCTAGCGTGTGTGAGGCCTTCAGTTCAAATCCCAGACCCAGAGAAGAACATAACTTCTACAAACAGTTCAATGTAATAATTAAATGAAAGCATCCCTCTTGGTAAAAATATATTATATTTTGTGTTGATCAACTAAATTATATAAATAATATAATTTTAACCTGGTATAAAATTGCCATTTAAATACTCTATTTCAATTATTTAAAAGTTATATTTATTCATTTTATATGTATGAGTATTTGCTTGCATAAATGTATGTGCACCATGAATGAACAGGCGGTCAGAAGAGGATAGCTGATGCACTGGAGATAGAGTTCCCAAGGGTACTGAGCCAACATGTGGATGCTTAGAACCAAACATTGGCCCTCTACAGGAGCAACAAGTGCTCTCAACCACCTAGACATCTCTTCCGCCACCCAAGTTCTTAAGTACACTGCTGCTTAACTCAAAGCAAAGGATGGCTTTGGGCAGTTTAAAGAGCGGAACACAAGGTGTATGATTACAGATTTGAGATGGCCAGCTGCAAGGTCCAGGAGGAATGCCGCGAAGAATGGGGGCATCTGTTCTCATGACAAGTATGTCACTGGTTTTTTAGGCATCTATGCCTTTTGATAATGTCATTAGTAAAAGCGTAGAGCTGTGCTTGTGAATATCTTCATGATTACATGGAGATTGTATATACACATACATACATATATACACATATACATATGTATGTACATATACATATATACATGCACATTCACACACACACACACACACACATATATATATATATATATATATATATATATATATATATATACAACGTGTGTGTGTGTGTGTGTGTGTGTGTGTGTGTGTGTGTGTGACCTGAAGGACAACTGCAAAGACCCACTTTGTTTGTGAGCAATAGGCCATTCTTGAGCTTAGCAGATATGTTTAACTGTTGTATAACTTCCTTTCTTCATGCATCTGCAGGGTTGAAATTCTTATTTGTTTTTTCTAGTTCCGCCCATTTGCCTGTAGATTTCAAGAGTTCCCCGTTTCTAATAGCTGAATGAATAGCACTTCCTGTCATCCTGAGTGAGGTAACACAGACCCAGAAAGACGTGCCTGCTATATAGTCATGTATAAGTGGATATTAGCCAAACCTAGATGTCCTCTGAGAGACTCCACCCAGCTGGGCATCAGACAGATACTGGGAATCAAAACTGGAATCTTGGTGAAGTGCTGAGAGTTGTGTGAAAGAATAGGGGGGATGGAAGGACCCGGAGGGGTCAGGAGCGCCACAGGGAGACCATTAAGGCCAGCGGATCTAGACACAGGGGAGCTTCCAAAAACTGGTGCACCAACTAAGGACAATGCATGCAGAGAACCTAGACCCCATTCAGGTGTAACCAGTGGACAGCTAATTCTCCAAAGGGGGGATGGGGGAGGGGGAACTGCCACACTGAACCTCTAATATGCACTCTTGTGCCCACAATTTGATCACTGCCATTTGGCAGGATGGCCTTGTGGGCACACAGAGGAAGGGGATGCAGGCTATCCTGATGCGACCTGATAGGCTGTTGCCAGACAGTGGGGGGAGGAGGGCCCCTCTGTCAGAGGTCTAGGGGAGGGGAATAGGGCAGAAGAGGGACGGTGGGTGGGAATGGGAAGATAAGAGTGAGGGGATAACAATCAGGATGTAACATAAATAAATTATACTAAATACAAAAATTAAATTCTTATTTGTTATATGAGGTAGGAGTCTTTTAGTCCAATGTGGCATAAAATCAACCCAAGTTAAAAGAAAAGCAGAAGTTAGTGCTGGAAATTTTAAAAGTATCCAAAGATAGCTACTTTCTGGACCCAGGATCTAGAACCTGTTAGTGGTGCTGAGTTTCAGCACTTTACTGGCATCTGTCTGATGTAGACTCCATTGTCAAGCTTGCTTTGTTCAAGAGAGTCTAGGATACAGGATTCTCTATTTTGTCAATCTGCATTTTGTTTATTTTGTTTTTGTTTTTGTTTTTGTTTTTTTATAACTGAGTATAATCTTGTGGTCCAAGACATCTTTTTATGCCCATCACCTTGTGTGCCAGACAGCATGAAGACAAAAGGGAGCAGACTCTCACCCCCTCTTCCACTGAAGTAATATCTTCACAAAATCTACCTGCATTTCCCCTTACACACACTGGTCTGACTTGCTCATAGCTCCTCCTCTGATGGGAGAAGGAAATTTTCATTATTATTCTATAGGAATAAAAATCTCCGGCATTGGTAGATAGCTTCAATGGTCTTACTTATAATGGAAAAAGAAGGCTTAGGGAGGGGAAAAAAAAAAACCTCCTCTAAAATATTTGATGGAAAAATGAAATCTAAGTAGCAGAATAATAGATAGATAGACAGACAGACAGACAGACAGACAGACAGACAGACAGATTGATACTCCCTTGTTGGTTTTCTAAGTTCAAACAGTGTCAAACTAGTATCTAGTAATCACAATCTTATCTTAAAAGGAGATTACTTCACATCCTTGTTTGGTTTTCATTCTCTCCTTCCAAGGTGAGTGTGATTTTCCTCTTCTTTTCATCTGTTTGTTTCTCCTGCTTCGCCTCAAGTATAAGGTTTATAAAATGCAGACAGCAATTGGGTTTACAACAAATTCTTTGATTTTTGTTTCGCTTATCGCTTTCTCTCTGAAAATATACTTTCTTTAAAGTCAGACTGTTAGGGCATCAAACACATACACGTTGAGTGCTTGCCATATGGTAGAAACTCTTCCAGGAGCTGTAGCACAGTTTTTAAGGTGTAGATAGACTAAATAATAATGTATATTCTACATCGGTAAGTGCTGGAGATAAAATATAGCAAAGTCTAGAAGTTTGGGAGGACTTAGAGAAGGTCTTGCTATATTAAAATAATTTGCTCTTTGCCAAGAAGTGGATATTTGAATAAGTTAAGAAAGGAAATAAGATGTAGAAAAAAAAAAAAACAAGGGAAAATAATTTCCCGAGGAAATGGGAATGCAATGATACCAAGGCAGAATTGTGCCTGCCTCCCCAGAGGTAATAAAATTCTCCTTCTTGCCGTACAAAAGTAAGTAAATGGGCATGAAGTCACTGCAGAGAGTAAGTACAGCTATTTAGAAGGCTAGTCGTGAGATCAAGTTGTTTGAAGGGCTTAAACAGAGGGAAGAGATGGTCCGTATTAGATTTTTAGAATCATCTTCTGGTTGCAGAATTGAGGTCAGAATCCAAAGAAGCAAGGAGAGCAGTTGAGAATCTGCTTTGGGATATACTGAAATAATCCTCCAAGTGTCCTTCATGAACCCTGCGGAGAGTAGATGATGATGATGATGATGATGACTCTATTTGATGGAAACTTGGATGTAGTGGATGAGGTATGTCACCAAATGAAACAACAACAACAACAACAACAACAACAAACAAACCCATGAAAACAAAAGGAAAGGAAAGGCCAACACTGGAAGGGTGGAGCTGTACTATGATGCTAAGCGCTTTTGGGTGAAATCTTGGCACTGTAGTCTACGAGAGGCCCAAGAGGAGGTGGTGAATGCTTGAATGTCAATAAGCGAAGACCAGGAATATTCCCTGGGAATATTACTGTGTAGGAGGAGAGGGGGTTTCTTTTCTTCTTCAAGGTACTAACAATCTGATTCAAAGGGAGGACAGATCGTGTAAAATTAGGGACGAGTGACTCTTTGTGACACTGGCGAGAGAGAGAGCAGTCGTCAGACAGAGGCATAAGCAGCTTGCTTGCAGAAAGGAAAAGAAGCAATGGTTTTGAATGAAGAAGCCAGAGGGCGTATGGGGAGCATGGAGAGGGCTTCATGGACGCTCTTCGAGTCTCATCTTTAATGAGATTCTCGTTTAATTATTAGTATTGTGCATATAAATTTCTCCAGGCCAAAAATAAATAAATAAATAAACATATCTTACCTGTTTTTTAGTTTCTGTCCATGTGACCAATAAATAATTATTTATTATATGTGATAAGTAGAACAGCAAATGGACACTTCACCCTAGCAGAAGCTAACTCTTTAAAAAAAACACATCAAAGCAGAAAGATATTGCTCTAGAGAAGCCTGGCAAATGGATCCACGGTCCACAGTCTTACTGTTGTTAATAATGAAGAGCAGTAGGCTTCGCAAGTTTTGTTCCTAGAGACTTTCAAGATGTAAAGCTGAAGAAATTCATGAAAAAAAAAACTTCCTAGACACCAACATGGCACATACTATACCACCAGCGTCTGTATACCCAACTTCCCCTTCAATTAGGTGCATGCCTCAAGCTATGTTAATAACAACAAGAAAGACCATGTATTTCAATTAAGTATAAGAAATTATAGAAAATATATTTTTAGCAATTTAAGTAGTCATGATTTGTAGATGAAGGTACCAATCTCTATCCACAAATGAGCTCATGATATTTGTTACCTTGCTCTCTGAGGCTTGAAAATATAATATTTACACCCGTACATTTTGATCTACAGACATATATCTGGATGATTTTATCATTGTTGTGATTTTGACATATATAACTCATTCTTTTACTCTTTTCCTTAATTGGTCTTTCTTTTTTTCTTTAGGACTCCTGTGACCAACACAGCTACCACATTGTCAAATGCGGCCACTGTACATTTGAGGTAAGGCTTGTCCAGAGTGAGAAAGCTTAAAATTATTATTATAAAATAAAAATACAACAGAGTACCTAATCAAAATTATCATGGCTAATAATTTTTACATTGATCACATCTATAAGAGATAGTATTTAAAATACAACACTCTAAATAAAACATTGTATTAAGATTCATTTTGCCTATGTCTTCTTAAAGAAAATGATAATTTATAACACTTTAACAAAAAATAAGTATGCATTGTAGAAACATTACTAAAATGTATGCATTGTACAAACACTATTAAGGTATATAACACCCTATTAAGAAACTTCAAAAATATTAAAATGATGAATATTCACAGTCATTTCTTCTGAAATAATTTAATGTTTAAACATAATCTTTCATGTTATCTCCAAAAGCTGTTTTTTAAATTTTTTTATTTATTATTACTGTATGCAAGTATGATACAAGGGTAGGATCATACTGTCACACCCCTTATGTACCACAATACAAACATATGTGTAGAAGTTAGAAAACGACTTTGTGGAGTCAGTGCTCTCCTTCCACCTTTATGTGGAATCTGGGGCCTCACATGAAGATCTTCAGTCTTACTCAGCAAGTGCTTTACCAAGTTAGCCACCATATCTGCCCATGTTATGTTGTTAGATATTAGGAAACTAAGTTAATAATTATCTCCAACAGTCTTTACATTTATCAGAGTTACATCATCATATGAGAAGACTTATGAAGGGTCATGGGCATAAGTGCACCCTGAGTCCTGGCACAGCCTCTCTGGCATGAGTCATGATACTCAAAGAATGACCCTTAACCCTCTCTCCATGTCTGTGTACCATGGACATTAATTTTAGCCAAATCAACAATGGAGAATAATAAAATACTATTACCAGGAAGCCACAAAGCACTTTTTTTTTTAAAGTTGCATAATACTAAATTATAAAAGCCTTTTTGATCTTAAGTCTAGGATAATGTTACCTGACAAAGATGTAAGCCTGTTCTAAGGAACAAGGGTTTGGCCTCCTGGCACATGGGTAGTGGTTAGGAACAGTTTATTAAGAAAGAGGCCATGTCTTGGGAAGAATGAAGGCCAGAGCTCGAACAAGGGTGTAAGACTCAGTGGTGCCTGTTCACAATGGTTTGATACCTGAAGAAGGTAAGTTTATAGAATATACTAACTATGCACATGGCTTGTCTGTTACAGGTAGCCTTGATGGGGGTTATTTCAGCCTCTCTGCCCCCTCCTCTCTCTCTGTCTCTCTCCTTCTGGATTCTTGAATATGTGTATTTAACCTTCATTCTCTGCCCTTCTGTCCCTGCCACTAGGGGACTTTGAGATCCTTTAGTGAAGTGCACATATATGCCTTCTCAAGACTGTCTCCATTTTCCACCAATTTACCTATTTAAATTTAAGAGATTAAAATTACATGCATATTTACTGCCTATGCACATGTTTACAAGTGTATGCATGTGTGTAATAGGTATGTATTATGTGTGAATTACATCTAGAATAAAAGTATGCATGGCCACAGAGAGTTGTCATTTTTGCAGTGCAAATACTTATCTATTCAACATTTTCAAGACAGATATTCATCATCATTAACTAAAGACTCCATGCTATAACAGATATGGATTTATTTACCATACTCAACTATTCTTTTGTGTTCTTTGGCCTACTTCTTCCCGAGTCCCCTGCTTCCCTGCTTAGCTTCTGTGCGTAACTATTCTGCTTCTGTGATAGCAACCTTCTCAAATTCAACACCTCAGTGAGATTAGTGTTCTTTCACGTTTCTTATTTGAGCCTTTTGAAGAGGAGGAGGAAAAGGAGGAATGTGGAAGAAGGAAGAGCAGAAAGAGGAAAAAAATAATAAAAACAAAATAACCTGTTACAGGTGTAGACTTGAGTCAGGAAGAAAACAATGGCTCTTGGGGTTATAAAAAAAAAGTCATAGACACTTCAAAGTCTTCCTTGTCAACAGAGATCAGACTAGAAACTATGAGGACACAGGTGTAGGCTCACTTCAGCTGCTTTATCAGCAGGGCAGTAATCAGGTCATCCGCAGGGACACGGATGCCTTACTAATGTGCTTTGATCACTGAGCCTTTATCTTTGCCAGGAGAAGCAAGGTATTGGTATTTGCTTTTCTCTTGCTAAAGACTTAAGACTTGCTCTTAGTAAACCCTTAAAATAATTTATTTTGATGCCTTCCTAAGATAAAATACTCCAGGAATATTAAAAAACAAAAACATGCTGGACCAGTCATCAGTTGACCCTTCCCTCAATTTCTGCTCCATCTTTGTCCTTGTGCGTCTTGTAGGCAGGACAAATTGTAGGTCAAAGATTTTGTGCCTTGGTTGGTATTCCAATATCTCCATTAGAAATCTTGTCTAGTTATAGGAGATGGCCAGTTCAGACTCCATTTCCCCTGCTGGGGTCACCTTCCTACATTCCTGGGAGTTCCCATTGCCCTAGGTTTCAAGAGGAATCCCACCCTGACACTCTTCATGATATTATGCTATGCTTGCAGATAGAAGCCTGTTATCATCATCATCATCAAAGATGGAAATAAATGCAGAGACCTGCACCCAAACTTTAGGCAGAGTGTAGGGAAATCCTGAGGAAGAGCGGGAGGAAGGATTGTAAAAGCCAGAGGGGTTAAGGACACCGCAAGAATACCTACAGAATCAACCAACCTGGGCCCTTAAGGGATCATGGATACTGAACCACCAACCAAAGGGCATGCACGGGACTGACCTGTTCCCTCTGCACATGGGTAACAGTTATGTAGCTTGATTTTCATGTTGGACTCCTGACCGTGGGAGCAGAGGCTGATTTTGACTCTGTTTGCCTAGCTAGGGACCCTTTCCCCTAACCGGGCTGCTTCATCTCGCCTCAAAGAGGAGAAGCATGCCTAGTCTTTCTGCAGCTTGATATGCCAA